>NW_007731450.1:22812-74900 GCF_000696425.1 Galeopterus variegatus | reverse complement strand
AGCCAGTGAGCGGGAGCCGGTCTGTATGTGGGATCCGAACCCTCGGGCGGGAGCGCCGCCGCGCTTCCCAAGCGGCGCACTATCCAGTGCGCCACCGGGCCGGCCCCATTTTACTTTTTTAATAAAAAGAAAATTATTTTTTTTTACTTTGTAATATTAATATTTTACCTTTTTGATAATAAGAATGGCCCAATACCTCTTTGTAAGAAACATAACAGATATAAACCTCTACAGTCCATGATAACTCTCCAATTTCTCAATATGATCAGTGTTGGTTCCCACATATAATATATTCTCCAAAAACGTAGAGTATATGAAAAACAGGTTTATACCACTAAACAAGCTGATGTGTCAGTAAGAAGTACCATATATTGTTAAATGCATATTTTACAATTTTTCCAGTCTTTTGGGGATTGCCCTGATAAAAAAGTCTGAAGCACTTTGATAACATAAATATCTCCAACCTGAAAATATCCCTATAAGATCTATTGATTATACATTAAAAACAAACAAACAAACAAACAAAAACACTAGCATGAAATAACACGTAATTGCATTTCTTCCTTAGCTGCCCATCACAGAACTTTTTTTTTTTTCTTTATCCCTCATTCACTGTAGTTCTGTGTTCTGTTGCCTGCTGTTCCTTGTCTTGTTCATGTGGTTACATAGATTGACCTGGATTAATCAGCACTTTTACATACACAAGTGTCATAACAGGAAATAATATGTTATGGTATAATTTGTAGACTAGTCGCTACCAATATGCCCCTTCCAATAAGAGAGTATTTCTCTGGTTTTCCTACAGAGCAAAAACAGCTGCTAAAATGATGAAAGATGGCAGTTAGTTGTGATGCAAATGAAAAATGTGCAGAACTTCAGATAAAATAGTATTTAATTATCCAGAAGTAGCTCGGGAAAAACAAAAAGAAGCTCAGACATCAAAATAAGATCACTTTGGCTATATTGGAGTCAGTTTGCACCAGGAAGTAAGCTATGCATGTAAGGAAGGCCTAAGGAAGAATGGTCACCTGCAGACTTTTCATGTATAACAATCTTGGAACATGTTTCCAGTCTTAACTCTCTTTTTTCTTTAATATCACTTTAATGTCTTCTGAACTTGAGTAACATCAGGCTCTGTGCTGAATGATTTTAGTTATATTTTCACATTCAATGCTTGCAGTAGCCCTATGAGATAGCTGTCATTTTAATCCTATTTAGCTGACCAGAAAACTGAGAGTTGGGGAGCTGAAAAAGAGTTCTCTGGTTCAGCTGGAATATAAAACTAGGCATCTGCATGAACATAGCTTAAGCTTTTAACCACAGCTGGGCACAGGAGACTTAGCTGAGTATTTGGTCACCACTTCTGCTGGGAGGAATAAGTGTATCAGAATATTTGTTGCAAAGAGGGAAGCTACTCAAGATGTGCCAGTGAATATTAAACATTTCGAGTAGAGGAGTTTTCCTTGTAGTATTCATTTTGTACCATACCTAAAGAAATTATCACTTAGGTACTTAAATCTTTGCTTTAGCTGGCCTCCTATCAAATGTCAATCATCCAACGTTAATATCCTCTCACAGTAGCATTCTGTTCTAGGAGTCCCCTTGGATTTCCTTGAGCTGTGTCTTCTACTTTTATGCTGAGGTGCTAGGGAGAGTCAGCTTTATACTGCGGCCCTACCAAGTTAATATTCTCTTCTGTTGATTTTAGATTTGAAGGCTAATTGATAGGGACCAGGAAGAAGAATTACTGTTCATTATCTTAAAAGCTAAGGATTTTTCATGTTACAGATAGGCACCTGTGTGAAAATAAGGCCAAAGGGGAGTTTGTAATGGATCACAGTGAAGTCAGAGTTAGAGTATTCTTCCAGTATATTCCTGATGAGGAATTCAGTAACAGATTTAAGTGGTACTTAATGTTTCTCCACCGTGGGCTGTCTGTAGACTTTAAATAAAATCGACCTGGAGTGTAGCTTTAAACTTGGTGAGCCAGGGGAGCTTAGCAGAACTTTACTGATGAGCTAGCAATAGGTTGTTCAAGTTCATACAGATATAATTAAAAACATGGCAGCATGACACTTGATAAAGTCCACCATTTAAATAATTCAAGAGATGAAACATTACTTTTTTCTCTACCCCTTGATGGTATGTTCCTATAGATCCTAAGGCCATTTGTACTAAAAATTTATTACTGTACTTTGAAGAAAATTATTCATATTCATTTATCTGATGCCCAGTGTTAGGTAAGAGCACTTCATATTTCGTTTGATGAACTACTGCGCCTTCTCAGTCCAATTGTTGAGGGTGGGATTGGAGGGGTCGGGTGCTGGTGTTATCCCTCATCTGACTCAGCTTTTAAAGTTGACTCTGGCCTCGACACATGGTGATTAGTGATGGACATACTGCCTATCATGGGTCCAATGAGAGGTAGTCCTTAGACTTCTGAGTAGACAACTGGTAAGGGGCAAAGAATCCCTTGACCAAGAATGAAGCCAGCACGGAAGGAAGCAGAATATGGTATACAGATGGAAATTTAACTTTCTTGATCATTTGACAACAGTCATACGTGAAACATGTTCCTTAGCACTTTTTGGTTACGTGATTAAAAAAAAAAAATCTATTTGTTACTTCATACAGGTTGGTTTTGGTTGCTTGCAGCCAGATTAGTTCTAACTACCAAAGTGAGCCATTCCCTTTCTTTCCTTCTAGCTCTAACTAATCTCAGAATAAAATCCAATCCACTCTCCCTGTTTGTAATGGCTCTGCCAATCGCTTATCAAGCCTACTCAGCCCATTCTCCTTTAACATGGACCGATGCAGATTATGCAGTTTATTCAGCTATTGATCATGGGTACCTCCCTGTCTGATATTCCACCCATGGCAAGTTCATCCTTCAGGGGATCCATAGAAAATTCCACCTCTTTTTGAGCACCTTCACTATGGTTCTAGCCGAAGTTATTCCATTCTTTGCTTCTCTAAGTATTTCACACTGATTATAGCACATAATTAGCACCTACTGCCATTCTCTAAGTTAATGTTTTTTCTTATTATTTTCTTGATACAATTCCTCTTCCACTGAAGAGGCAAATAGGAACTTTCGTTATACCTGAGTTTCAGCTCATCACATTAGCAAGGATGGCTCTGCTTAAATAAATTTTATTATAAAAGTCATACCTAAATACCACTTGAATAAAAAGATGCGAGATTTCCTGGTAAAGTAAAAGTACGAAATCCACTGTTCTAATTGCGTTACATGAGTATACTTCTCTCTTCATCTACATTGTGTGGTTCTTGTATTCATAGTTCTTGTATTCTAATATTTTTATAACCCAAAGCCCCTAGCAGAGCTTAGACACATAGCAGGTACTTAATGCTAATTTATTTTTTCTCTCTTCTTCTTCTTATTCATTACTAACATGATTTCAGAATAAAAGTCCAAGTCCTTAAAACGGCCCATAAGGACTCAGACTTACCCTCCCATTAGCTTTCCACCCTCATCTCCCACCAGTCGCTCTATATCTGCTCCACTGAACTGCCTGATCTTCTTGCTGCAGTGGGAACAGGCCAGCTATGCTCCTGCCTTAGGAACTTTGCACATGCCATTTCCTCAGCCTGATGTGCTCTCTATGTGACTTTGCCTTTCCCTTTTTCAAATCTGTGCCCTAATATCACTTTCTACCCTACCTGTAATGGCATATGAGCATCCTACCAACAAATTCTTCTAATCTCCCTTAATCTGATGTTTTCCCCTACAGCACTTTTCTCTTTTTCAGACCATACAGTTTACTTATTCATTATATTTACTGCTTCACTACAATATAGAGAGCAGGGGTTCTGTTCTCTCTCTCTCTCTCTCTGCCTTTCTTTGCTGTAGCAGCATTCCTTCAAAAGTGCCTGGCATATTTAAGGCACTGAATACATTTCTCCTCAATTAATTTTAAAAGTCCTCAGTCTATTTTTTAAAGTTCATATTCTTACCCTGCTTACCTTTAAAACTAGCCTGGTTCTCTCCTGGTCTTCTGCATCCAGAGTGTTCTGCTTCCATACTACCATTCATACAGCTTCTCTTGTTTGGAAGGTCCTACCGCCCATATTCACTTAACTGTTCTAAAACTTCATATTACACTACTGTCTGAAGGTATTCTCCCTCTGATTTCCCATGGCACTTACGATTTGCACCATTGATTTGAAGATATGTGTAGCTTGTTTGTCAAATAGATTTCATATATTACCTTCTTTTCCCCTCAATGCTTATGTTTTATTCTTGAGCATAATAAAGGACAATCTGTATAATTGGTCCTTCATAATTATGTTCTTATTTATTAATTAATTCATCAGATAATTGGTGAATGCCTATTGTAAAACAAACACTATGCTAAGACTTGGGGAATCAAGGTCCTTGTCCTTAGTAAGCTCATAGACTGATTGTAAGGAGAAAATAACAAAACAAAACAGAATGGACAATCATTAAATATTGATATAAGAACAGGGAAAATGAATGGAGCAAAAAGAGAAAGACTATGCCAAGACTGAGGGGGTTCTTGAGAAGGGAATGCATCAATTATGTCTTGTGGGAGAAGAAAAACTTAGGAATTAAGAATAAAGAGAATGAGGAAGGTGGAACAGGCAGCAGGACTGACTCAAAGTTTGACCAACTCTAACTCTTTGTAAAAGCAGAAAGGAGAAACAGTTTTGTGTGTGAACATGTGTGGGATGACAAGTTATGGAAAATGGGATAATGAGAGAAGAGAAAAGTGAGTCAGGAAAGTAAAAATGGAAGACTCTCTCTCTGTGTTTCTCCCTCCCTCTCTCCCTATATATATATTTAACCCCCATATATATCATAAGTACTTACACACATTTAATATATATTTACATATACATATACTATATAAATGTAATATATTGCATATTATATATTATACATATAAAATATATCTATAAAATATAGATATTTACATTTATATATTAATACATACACACATATTTTGTATATATGCATTTTTTAAACTTAGGACTGATTTGAGTTGCAAGTAATAGAATACTGTGGCGGAATAATAACATTTAATGATCTTGCATAAAGAGGATAATCACATGTGCCACTTTGCTAAGTTAGTTTTTGTGTTTTCTCATAGTATTCCCTTCCACTTTCTAATGGATCCCAGTTTGGGTGACAACTCGACTGATCCCTAACATAACTGTAAGTCTGGCACTAAGGACTGAGCAGCAGCTGAACCATGACATCAGGACCCAGTCTCCTCCTGACTTTCCACTCTGCCATTGTCCCTGTATTTTCACCCTCAGGCTTGTCTCTTTAAGGTCACAAGATGCTTGATGTGGTTTCAAGCATCACATTCTCCCATATTCAAGGCATCTAGAAGGTAATGACTTCACCAGCACCTATTTTTATCAGGAAGCAAAATCCTTCCCCAAAGCCACATTTTCCCTAGCTCCTGAAATCTTATTGGCTGGGACCATGTCACATGTCCATCCCTAAACCAATCATGGGTAAAGAGAAATGGGATGGCCATGCTTAGACCAACAGGACTTCAAGGTCTGATAAAAAGATACAAAATATCTACTGGATAGACATCAAAAGTGTCTGCCACAAATATATTCTCAGTTTTCTGAAGAACAGCAATTAACCTTCTGCAAGGCCCTTGGAACAGCTTACTTGGCAAGAACAGAGAGCTCAGAAGATAACAACTAGTTTTTCCTTAGCAGCATCTCTTCAGAGAAACTCATTTAGGTCATAATATTTTCCTCCTGAGAAGGGGCTGTAGAGTCTGAGAAGAGTGATAATGGGGGGCCATGAAACAAATAATACTAGACTTGTTACTCATCCTTCTTCAAACTTATTTTCCTCACCTCTAAAAGAGAGATGATAACTATTTCAGATTAATCTCAACAATTAATGGCAATGACTCTGAAACACTTGCAGAGTACCTTGTATAAGTGCTTAATAATTAGAATGTATTGTTATTATTACTACTTTTCAAAGGATTTGGAACTTTGGGACCTAACCTGAGTCAAAACAACCAAATAGAAATAATCTGCTAGATAGAAATGAACCATTACTTCAAATACCTAGGCAGGGTACAGTTGGTTTGGGGTGTATGGGAACAACATTTTCAACCAGAAGAACTGCCTGTGTCATCAGACGGAAGCTTAAAAATAAGTTTCACTGCAGTGTATCCCACACTTTCTTTCATGAGACCAATTATTATTCATTTTCTTCAGGTCTGTTTGTTTTGTTTTTTTAATGTATGTTTATCTTGTACCTATTTTGTTCAAAGCCACAAGGGTCTGTAACATGCACCAACCTTTACATATCTTCACTGCAATGCAAAACCTCTATGATGCTGAACATGTTTTCACTTCCAATTTCTGCAAGTAGCCAAAAATAGTGAAATCTGCATTTTTTTTCCTATTTCTAAAGTAAAGCAACTTGCACGCTCTTTTAACAGGGCTTGATCTTCGTACCCTTACTTTCTAGCTACCGCTTCTTTCAGCCAACTGGATCCCCCACTGAGCACTTGAGCAGGGGAGCCATGAGAAGGCAAACCAGAGGAAGAGCATGAATTATCTTATTTGTTTGTGTAACAAAATTCCCCAAGGGAAAAAAAAAGGCATTTTAACTTCTGGGAAATTAACTTTAAATAAGGGAAAAACCAGGCAAAGAAACTGGATAAGATGTCATTTAGTAAACCAAACAAACTCAACAAAGATTGTGTGGGAGCTCTGTGAATCATGTCTGAATTTCTGAGTGACATCATCAAGATGGTGGAATAGACGATCCCAGCATCACTCT
Organism: Galeopterus variegatus; assembly: GCF_000696425.1. Classification (NCBI taxonomy): domain Eukaryota; kingdom Metazoa; phylum Chordata; class Mammalia; order Dermoptera; family Cynocephalidae; genus Galeopterus; species Galeopterus variegatus. The sequence continues at coordinate 68,092 of NW_007731450.1, read as the reverse complement.
CCCCCACAACTGATCAACTTACACCAGTTAAAATGCAATAACAAAACCCATGCCATCCTGAGGTCACTGATGCTTGGGGGAAGAGGAAGAGAGACATGCGGATTCCAGGAAGGTGTGAAAGGTCACGATGAGAGAAAAAAGGGACCACTCCGATCATTCAAGCTCCAGTCACTTTTGGAGTGAATTTGTTGGAAGACAAGGAGCACCTGCCAGCACATGGAGGAGCTACCAGAAGATGGCAAAAATGTAGCAGTGCCCTTTGCATGAAGCTACATGGAGTCTGCAGGGGAGAAGGTGCTTTGTAGTGCACCATTTCATCTCCCAGGCCAGCAAAGCCACTAGCAAGCTTCTCCTGGATGCACATAGGAGTGAGGGACAACAGTTGATGGGAGGGAGGAACCACCCAGAGGTTGGTGAATCTTTGCTGGGGACTTGTGCACTGCCTGCTCCATGGGAAATGTTTGGAGTGCCAGGATTGAGGCTGACATACCAGGGATGCACTGGGGTGCACTGTAGACAGAAGAACTGCCTTCCGGGCATCCTGGTCCCCACACAATGCAGACCAGTCAGGGCATTAAAACTGCAGGGGGCACAGTTTGTGGGAAAGACCCAGTCCTGGGCTGAAATTTGAACACAGCCCACTTGTGCCTGTGATGACCCTATGAAACCTGAAGGAGATTAAAAGACCAACAGTTAAAATCTGATCTGGACAAAAGCCATTCCCAGTTTGAGAAACAGCAGCAAGACAGCAATTTAGTTCAAACACGAAGCTCAAGTTTTGGTCTCCACAGGAAGTTTTCCTTAATTTAGGAATTAACCATAGGGTGGCAAATTAGTTCCAGTGCAGAGTTTAAATAGTGATAATAGCCATTTATCCACCACAGAACAGGGGGAAAAAGCTCTGATATTAACCACTAAAGGTCCTACATCACCAAAGAACAGCTATAAAACCTAGAAGAGCTAGCTGTCTCCTGAGATGCCCAGGAATCAATGTAAAGACACAAAGATTGAGAAAGAACAGAGGGACATGACACCCACAAAGAAAGCACCAGCAATGGACCCAGAAGAACAGTCGACTTAAATTCAGAACAGTACTCTTAAGGATGCTCAGAGAGTCACAAGAAAATACATATAGAAAATTAAATGAGGGAGATTTTGGTAATGAGCCACAATATTCAACCACATTGTATATTGACAAAATAAAATTTTTTAAAAAAAAAATCTGGAAATAATTCAGGAGCAGAATAAGGAACTTTGACAAAGGAGTAGAATCAATTTTAACAAACCAAAAACAAATTCTAGAGAGAAGGAATGTATTATCTTAACTGAAGAACTTTATAGAAAGCTCCAACAGCAGACTTGATCAAACTGAGGAAAGAATCAGTGAGCCTGAGGACAGAACATATGAAATTATGTAGTCAGAGGGGCAAAAAGAACAAAGAATAAGAAAACATAAAACAGAAATGCAGTAATTATGGGACTCCCTCAAGTGAAATAACCTCCACATAATTGGAGGTACTCAAAGGAGAAGAAAAAGTAAGATACCTAGAAGGCATATTCAAGGAAATAATGACTGAAAATTTCCCAAGTCTGAGGAAAGATGACAGCATCTAGGTATGGTAATCTCAGAGACCACCAGTCAAACTCAATCCAAAGAGGAACACCCCAAGGCACATCATAATCAAATTATTAAAAACCAAAGACAAAGAGAATAGAGGTACATAACATTCAACAGAGCTGCAGTCTCTCAGCATATTGCACAGTAGAAACTCTAAGTGCCAGAAGAGAACGGGATGATATATTCAAGGTACTCAAAGAAAAATAACTGTCAAACAAAAATTCTGCATCCAGCAAAACTAACCTTCAAATATGAAGGAGAAATAGTCTTTCCCCGACAAATGAAAGCTAAGGGAATTCATCAATACTAGATCTGCCTCACAAAAAAATGCTAAAGGGAGTTCTTCAGTCTGAAAGAAGATGATGCTGAAGAGTAGCAAGAAAACATTTGAAGGTGCATAACTCACTAATAAAGTAGGTACCCGGACAATACCAGAATACTCCAATGGGGTAAGGGTGGTCGCTAAACCACTGATATCCCTAGTGTGAATACTAATGGACAAACCTAACAAGACAACAACAAATACAACAACCATATAAGAGATAGACAATAACAAAAGATGTAACTTGAAACAACAAAATGTCAAAAAGTGTGGGGGATGATGTTCAAGCATAGCATTGGCTTGCTTTTTTTTTCTTTTTTCTTAGAAATCAAAGTTAAGTTGTTAGTTTAAAATAATCTGTTATGACTATAACATGTTTTTTGTTAGCTTCATGATAACCATAACTCAAAAACTTGTAAGAGATGTGCTAAAGATAAATAGCAAGAAATCAAAATACACAGTTAGAGTAAACCACTCAACCACAAAGGAAGGCAGTACGACCAGAAAAAAGGGAAAAAGGATCTATAAAAGAATCAGAAAAAAGTAACAAAATGGCAGTAAGAAGTCCCTATATATTAATAATAACTCTAAATATAAATGGATTAAATGCCCCCAATTGAAAGACACAAGGTGGCTAAATGGATTATAAAACAAAACCCAATAATATAATGACTACAAAAAAACTCACTTCACCTTTAAAGACACACATTGACTGAAAATGAAGTGATGGAAGAAGATATTTCATGTAAATGGAAACCAAAAAAGACCAGGAGCAGCTATACTTATATCAGATAAAATAGACTTCAAGCCAAGGAAAGTTAAAAAATATAATAATAAAAAAAGATAAGAAAGGTCATTGTATAATGATAAAGAGATCGATTCAACAAGAGGATATAGCAATTCTACATGTATACATGCCCAACACCAGAGCATCCAGATATATAAAGCAATTATTACTACACCTAATGGGAGAGATAGACTCCAATTCATTAATAGTTGGAGACTTGAATACTCCACTTTCAGCAAAGAACAGTCCATCAAGGCAAATTTAACTAAGACACATCAGAATTACTCTCTACTCCAGGCTAATTAGATTAGCCAGGCTAATGTCCAGGCTAAATGTCCATTCGGACATTTATAGAACATTTCACCTAAGTGCTGTAGAATACACATTCTTTTCAGCAGTAGTTTGAAAATTCTCTACTGAACCATAGATTAGATCATAAAATAAGTCTCAGCGAATTAAAAAAGTAAGAAATTGTATCAACTATCTTCTCTGACCACAATGAAGTGAAACTATAAGCCAATGACAAAAGGAGCACTATAAACCGTACAAATACATGGAAGATAAACAACATGCTCCCAAATGGGTCAAAGAGAAAATCAAAAAGGAAATTTAAAAAATTCTGGAGAGAAATGAAAGTAAAAACACAGCATACCAGAACCTATGAAAATAAATGCCTACATCAAGAAAGAAGAAAGACAAAAAAATAAAAATAAAATAAAATAAATGTTACACCTCAAGGAACTAAAAAAGCAAGATAAAAAACAAACCTCAAATCAGTAGAAGGAGAGAAATAACAAAGATCAGAGTGGAAATAAATGAATTAGAAATTTTAAAAAAATACAAGAGATTGATGAAACTAAGAGCTGTTTTTTTGAAAGGATAAACACAATCAATAAGCCTTTAGCTAGACTAATGAAGGAAAAAAGAGAGAAGACTCAAATAAATAAAATCAGAAATGAAAAAAGAGACATTACAACTGATACCTCAGAATACAAAGGATCATAAGAGACTACTATGAACCACTATATGCAATCCAACTGGAAAACCTAGAAGAAATGGATAAATTCTTGGAAACATACAACTTACCAAGGTTGAATCACAAAGAACTAGAAAACCTAAAGTGAGTGATGAATAATGAGAATAGAGCAATAATAAAAAGTCTTCTAACAAAGAAAACCCTAGGACAAGGTGGCTTCACTGCTGAATTCTACCAAACATTTAAAGAAAAACTAATACCAATTCTTCTCAAACTCTTCCAAAAAATTGAAGATGGGGGAATACCTCCACACTCATTCTATGAGGCCAACATTACCCTCAGACCAAAGCTGGAAAAAGACACAACAGAAAAAGAAAACTACAGATCAATATCCACAATGAACACAGATGTGAAAATCTTTGACAAAATCCTAGCACACTGAATCCAATGGCACATTAAAAAAAATCACCATGTTTTTATCCCAGTGGGATTTAATCCCAGGGTTGCAAGGGTGGTTCAACATACAGAAGTAAATAAATGAATGCATCACATAAATAGAATGAAAGGAAAAAAAGTGATTATTTCATAGACATAGAAAAAGCATGTGATAAAATTCAATACCTCTTCATGATAAAAGCAGTTAAAAAATTAGGTATAGATGGAATGTACCTCAATACAATAAATGCCATATATGACCAACCCACAGATATCATACAAATATTGGAAGGAAGGAAAATTGGATACATTTTCTATAAAATCTGGATCAAGGCAAAGATGCCCATTTTCCCCACTCTTATTTGACATTGTACTGGAAGTTCTAGCCAAAGCAATAAGGCAAGAGAAAGAAATGAAGGGCATCAAAATTAGAAGGGAAGAAGTCAAACTATCCCTGTTTACAGATGACATGATCATATACATAGAATACCCTTTAGAAGCCACCAAAAATACCTAGAACTAATAAATGCATTCAATATAGTGGCAGGATACAAAGTCAACACACAAAAATCAATAGCCTTCCTATACACATTAATAATGCAATAAATGAAGAAGAAATCAGTACAGAAATCCCATTCACAATAGCTACAAGCAAAATGAAATACCTAGGTGTAAATTTAGCCAAGAAGGAAAAAGGCCTATAAAATTAAAATTATAAAACAATGTAGAAAAAATTTAAGGGGGACACAAATAAAAAGAAAGATATCCCATGTTCATGGGTTAGAATAATTAACATCATCCAAATGTTCATATGACCCACAGCAATGTACAGATTAAATGCTATTCCTGTCAAAGTACCACTGACATTCTTCACAGAAATGGAAAAAAAAAAAACTATCTTAAAATTGGTGTGGAACCACACAATACCCCATATAGCTAAAGCAATTTTGAACAAAAAGAATCATGTTGGAAGCATCACACTTCCACCCTTCAAATTATGCTCTAAAAATCATAAGTAACCAAAACAGCATGCTACTGGCATAAAAATGACATATAGACCAATGGAACAGAATAGAAAGCTCAGAAATAAATCCATGAACTTAAAGCCAACTGATCTTTGACAAAGGTGCCAAAAATATACACTGGGAAAAGTATAGACTCTTCAACAAATGGTGCAGAGAAAACTGGATATCCACATCCAGAACATTGAAACTAGATTCCTATCTCTCACCATACACAAAAATCAACTCAAAATGGATTAAAGACCTACATTTAAGACCTGAACTTATGAAACTAGTAGAAGAAAACATAGGAAACACTATACAGAATGGGAATGAGAAGCACTTTTTTGAGCTAGACTACAAAGGCACAGGCAAGTAACGCAAAAATACACAAATGGAACTACATCAAACTAAAAGGCTTCTGCACAGCAAGGAACACTATAGCAAAGTTGAAGGACAACCTACAGAATTGGAGAAAGTGTTTGTAAAGTACACATAAGACAAGGGGTTAATATCCAAAATATATAAGAAACTCAAACAACTCAACAGCCAAAAAAAAAAAAAAAAGCAACCAAAAACTAAAAAACAAACAACCTCAAAAACAAAAAATCAAAACCCAAACAATTTAAAAATGAGCAAAAGATCAGAATGGACATTACTAAAAAGAAGACATACAAATGGCCAACAGCCACATGAAAAAGGCTCAACATCACTAATGATCAGGGAAATATAAATTAAAATCACAGTGAGATATCATCTCAACTCCATTTAGAATGGCTGTTATCAAGACAGAAAATACCAAATGCTGGCAAGGAAGAGGAGAAAAAAGAATTCATCTAAATTTGTTGGTAGTTATGTAAATTGATGCAGCCATTGTGGAATATAGTATGGAGGTTCCTCAGAAAACTAAAAATAGATCTACCCTATGACTCAGCTATCCCACTACTGGTTATATACCCAAAGGAAATGAAATCCACACACCAAAAGACACCTGTACTTTTATGTTCATTGCAGCACTACTCACAATAGTCAAGAGATAGAATCAACCTAAATGCTCATCAATGTACAAACAGATTTAAATAACTATGGTATATTTACACGATGGAATATTATTCAATTATTAAAAAATGGTACCCTATCATTTGCAGCAACATGAATGGAACTGGAAACCATCATGTTAAATGAAGTAAACCAGCACAGAAAGACAAATGTTACATGACCTCACTCATACGTGGAATCTTTAAAAAAAAAAAAAAAAGAATTATTCTCATAAAAGTGGAGAATAGACCAGGAGGGAAGGGAAGGTGTGTGTGTGTGTGGGGGGGGGGACATGGGAGGACAAGTGTTGCACAAATGGGTAGAACATTGTGCTATCTACCCTTCAGTGAATCATTAACCGGTATATGCATGCATTGAAACAACACCCTGTACCCACAAATATGTACAAGCAAATGTTATATATAAAAAATTAAATTAAAAAGACTGAATTTCTATAAGCTTTAGTTTGCTATAAGTTTTTAAAATTCTTAAATCTAATCAGAAACAGCTCTTTTCCAGAAATAATTCCTAATTTTCTTATTCTTCAATTATTACCAGAATGTGAGAGACTTAATTTTCTCAAAAGCATGGTTACTTCAGGTTGATATTTCTACCTTTAATTCTGATAAAAAAACAAAAAACAAAAAACCAATATACTTCAGGTCCTAACTTTACTTACTTATTTTACAGGTTTGAAACTTCAATAGCAAAGCATTCTTACTGTTTATTCAAGGCTTTTTTCATGTAATTTTAATGATGGGAAAAAATTATCCAATGTCATTTTAAAAAATATGAATAGATGTTAGTTGCTTCTTAAAAAAAAAAAAAGGAGGTAAAGTGCAGATCTCAAATACTTGCTTAAAGACTTGGAGGAACATTACTGTCCTATAAAATTCAGATTGCTAATGTAACTGATATAGAACATAACATATCAATCAAGTAAAAAAAAAACAATATTATTTAAACAGAATTGCTGTAGGAAGGAGTTGACTTTGTAAGTATAGAATCCCTATTAATTATCATGTCTTTAAACAGTTGAATCTTGATTCCTTTACCTCTGAAGGACATTATCTCCATATTTCCCTGATGAACTTAAATTATCAAATTAGTTAAAATTAAAATTAGTAAAATAGTTGTGATTCTTTATTAGATTTATTAACATATATTTATGTGCTTCAACACATATTTACCAAGAACCTTATCTCTTTTACGCAAGTCTGTAGCCAAAAGGGAAAACAGAAACTGCACAGATGGTCAAGAAAAGCTACTTTCTACATGTTAAATGATAGAGCATGTTTTGGTTTTGATGGGATTATTAAAGAAAAAGGGAAACAGACTGACCATCCAGAAACTTAGCACATTATATGAGCTCAATAAATTGATCTGTTTAAGAAATCAGTTAATACACACCTTAATGAAGGAGTCATATTAGATGAACTGAGGCACACATGTTCTAGAAAATGTGGAGGGATGTGAAAGAAATAAATTCAGAAGATTGGACTCCATCATTGCCTGTCAATTTGGTAACAGGTACATTCATTAAAATCTGTGGTCCTCAGATAAACTCACCTGTTCACTATTTCTATGCCAGCCCCAATCAGATTGGCTTCACTTTAAATTCAAGTTCAAATGTCAATCATCATCGCATGGCAATTCTATGATTTCCTGGTGAACTCATTTTTCTGCTGTGAAATTATTATTCTGTCTTCTCAAATCTCTGTAGCCCTCTGCACTTTGCACCATGCACTGGGTAGAAAGAAACCATCATCACCGTCACTGAGCCCTACACTCAGTCCTCCCTGCGTGTGTATCCATCTTCTTTCCTCTGACAGTACAGATGTGTTCTATTTATTCTTCTAACTTCTTCCTATGATCTTTTTAATTGCTGAACTCTGCCTCTCCCCTCTCACTTCTGGATGGTCAGTCAATCTCCCCCTTTTTCTTCAATAATCCCATCAAAACCCAAACATGCCCTATCATTTCCCATGTGGAAAGTAGCTTTTCATGACCACCTGTGCAGTTTCTGTTTTCCCTTTGGGCTACAGACTTGTATGTGTATCTGCACATGTGCCATCTCCACATGAGTGTCTCAGAAACCTAATGATTAATATGCACACAAACAGAACCCTCACCATTCATCCAACATCTCAGTCACTTCCCTCCTCCCATCTTCACCATATGTGCCATAAGCACCCCACCATTCAAACATTTATTAAATCCAGAAGTCTGGGAATCACTCTTAATTCCTCCCTCCCCATCTTCCTGGCTTTCTATCCAATAGAAATTGGTTGTTACACTTTCCTCTGTGTAACTGAGACAAAGAAAAGAGAAAGAAAGAATTCGCTCAAAATACAATCAATGAGGCCTGGAGGCACTGCCACCCATCACGGGAGCAGCCCGATCCAAAATCAGCCTTTCTTTTTATTGACAAGACAAGGAAGTTTTACAAGAAAAATCAGTGGATTCAATCATCAAAGTAGGACATAAGGACATGGGCAGTGTTACAAAAGTTGTCTATGGCTTAAGTATAGCTTAACAATGGAAACTAGTAACATCAGAAAATTAAAGTGACATTCCAAAGTACAATTAGTAAAGGGCTAAATTGGTCAAACTGGCTCATTAACTAAAGTATGACCTCTCCTTAAACGAAAGTTACACTCTTATGATAAAATCTAAATACAATTATCTCTAAAGTTTTCCCCAACAGTTTGCCCCTAGCAAACATTTTTTCCACAACTTTCCCATCAGCAATTCTTAAAATCTCTTAACAGAACCAGTATGACAACTACCTGTCATCTCTAAAATAATTAAAGTATACAATCCCGTATCTAACCAGTGATTAAGAGTTGATTAGATCGGCTTTGGCCACACTATCTATGTGTCGTGGCCCCCTGTCCGAGGGCTTTTGCCCCATACATGCATGTACCTAAAAACCTTATTCTGAAATCAAATGAGAATCACTATTTCTAACCCACTACATCTCCCCCCTTATTATCATTATAAAAATCGGAAGCGACGAGGGAGTCAGAGTCAAAGGTGTCCTGATGAAGAACAGTCAGCATTACTTCAGCTTGATGAGCCTGTTGGACCATGGAACGTAACAGTTTAATCACTATAAGAAAACATAAGATACATAAGACACTAATTCCAGCAATAATCCAAATTCTTCTATTGAAACCAGAAAACCACTGGGTAGGATTAAGCCAATAGGCCAAATCATTTAAATGATTAATAGTAATCTTTTGAGCTTCTTCTTGAAGCTGTGTCATTTCTTGTTCAAGTCTGGTTATTAAGTTTTGAATATCTCCATGTAAATCAGAATGAAAAGCTCCATGTAAAAGTTTTTGCATTTCTTTCCATGCAGTGGAGGAATTAAAAGGAATAAAGCTATACACATGGAGCAATATCCTGTATCACAATTAAACTGGCTTCGTGTCCAGAGAGCTTGTTGGTGTTCACCAATCCAGGTTACAGCTGCCTCTGAGGCATCTAATCTTTGTAAGATTTCTTGGTCAATTTTAGTTTAAGACAGAAATTCAGAAGTTACATTTTGAAAATAATCATTTACTGTTTGTGCCGTTTGAATAGAATGAGTTAAGGCCGCGACTGCAGTAGCTGTGGTAGCAGCCACAGCCATCACTGCTATTATAGAAGCTATTAGAATGCCCAAGAATCTTTTAACACGTACTTTCTCTAGAGCAGAGGTGACTTGCTCTAGGGCAGAATTTCCCATCCATTGTCCTGTAAGGTTTACAAGTAGCCAAGCTTCTGCTCTTTGTTTTATTATGAAAATATAAGATATATTAAGAGTAGTAACATTAAGATGAATAATGCAGGGAGTAAACCAAGTAGAATTTGCTGTGAGAGTGATATTAAATTCAGAATTAAAGGAGAAAGAAGTTTGTAGATAATATAGCAAATATGTAAGGATGAGAGATACAAATCATAACTGAATCAATATTATCCTGTGTCATCCATTTTAATTTAAAGTTTGTCATTTGTCTAATTATGCGAGGGAACAACGGGATGGCAAGACTCCAAATTGTTCTTTTAAGGGAACTGTAATAAGAATTATATTTTAATGTCAAAATGGGACCAGCCAAACTGGGATTCCAGTTATAAGGGGATCCAGAATAGTTAAAAGGAAGAGCATAATTCCAAGTGGTGTTGGAATGAAATATTAATAAAGTTTGTGGTCCCCAATTTTCTAATGTGATATTATTAAGAAATGTTTTTTCAGTAATGTTTACAGAACAGCTAAAGACCCAGTTTAAATCTCTGCCGTCTTCTATGGAAATCCAGAGATGGGAACAGACAGGAATATTAGACTTAGAGTGATCTTTTCCATTATGAAAATCTCCTGGAACTCCAGCAGTTGAAATAAACAGTTGATGTTTTAATGTTAAAAGTCGGTTTGGATTTTTATTGTATAATCCCATATACCATCGAGGAGAGAAAGGGACACATAAATTATTATTTGTCCAACTGCGTGTAATACAGACGGGTAAATTGTTAGTGAGGAAGTACCAATCATGGGCAAGTTTATGCCATCCTGCATTGTATCCTAAATTAGAGCAGGATTGTCCACATTCTTCAAGAGGGCCTGAGTGAGGGAGCCAGATGCCTCCACTGTGAGTACTGTCATTAGATGAGAGAGGAAGCTCATGATCCTCCCAGGTTAGCAGATAAAAAACAGGAGGGTTCAGTACATGCATCCAATAAACACGAGTACTTACAGTTGAGGAGAAAAGTATAGAGAAAGTTAACAAGACTAATATTACCTTATATCCTTTTGAGTTAATGGTTACGTGAGAAAGGATGGCCAGAAATAAATTTTCTGGCATTAGAGGAATGCCTGTTCTTTGAATTGTAGCTTCTGCTTGACTAATGAGACCTTTTAATCCACCCCACGATGGTTTGGAGCTAGTTGTTGCTGTTGTCATTACTGGCGGGTTCATGTAGGTTGGAGGGAAGTTGGTTGTCGGCATCATCATCATTGGTGGTCTGGTGCATGCCATTTCCAGAGGCATGCACTGAGGTGAGATGGTGAGGTATTGAAACACTGGGATCAGATTGGGTCCTTTGTTGGATCTGGGGTTCCACATGATAAGGTTTGACAGCTTTAGAGGGAATCCACACCAGTCCTGTGGGAGACAAAATGGTAACTTTGTTTTAAATGCTTTTTGTCTTAACTGTGCCAACCTGATCTATAGCTTTTGCTTTTTCTTTTAAATAAATAAAACAGGGGAGATGTGGAATATACTATATAAAGCATATGTATCTAACAGAGCCTGGTTTTCCAAAGTCTTCCAGTTTCAAATATTGACCTTGCGGAAGACTGGAAATTTTCCTCAGGCTATAAGTCTCTGTTGTAAGATAAAGAATTGTGGCATGACAGGTTGCTGGCTCAAAGACAGACTAGTTACTGATTGTTATGTAAAGATACTGAGAAATTGCTATATGAAGGAATGTTTGCTAAGATCAAGCTTGTGTTGATAAGATCACTTAATTGTCTACTGGAATGTCATGTGGCTTGTTTCACTGAAAGTTACCAGACTATATTGTTAGACTATAACCCCACCTTTGTTATCTTCCTGTAACTTCCTGGTCTGGAAAATAAATGTAGGAAGAGAACCCCAATTTGGCTTACTTTCCCAAGGAAGGGCTGCCTCTCACTGGAGGGTGCCTAGGAAGTTAACCTCTTCGGGGCTTCTCACTGCTAAGAAGAGATGGGCTTTGAGTAATTCTTTGCATCTCTGTCACCCAGGGGATGTGAGGTGACAAATCCATGGGGGGTGAAGCAACACAAAGCAGCAATTCTTGATCTCCCAAAATACATCTTGTATCCTTATATTTCTCTTTAAGTTTATTGACACTTCCTTAACTCAAATTACTCTTTTCTATGAGCTACTAAAGTACTCTTCTAACAGGTTTCACTGCTTTCCAGATTACCCTCTGTCATTCATTCATTGAGCAGATACTGAAAGCCACAATATAAGACACTTTAAGGGGTTTTAGATGATTCAAGAAAAAAAAAAAAAAGACAAAAATCTCTATCCCCATGGATCTTACATTCTAGTGGGAGTATGCTGACAATAAAAAATAAACATAATAAAGAATCACGTTATAGGGAAGTAAATCCTTTGGCAGATAATAATAATGTAAAAAGGTAGAGAAGAATGATGAGAGATTGAGAGGATCAAGTAAGAGTATGTGGGAGTGTCACAGTTTTAAATATACTGGTCAGGGTTGGCCTAGTTGGAAAAGTGGAATTTAATCAAAAGCTTGAGGAGGCGAAGAAACAGGAACAGTAAGGAGGCCACACGACTGGAGCAGAGCAAGTGAAGGGAGAATAGTCGAAAGTAAAAACAGAGAAAGTGAAAGGGATGGGGAGAGCGATTATACCAGTCCTGGACCATCATTTTAATCTGTGGCCTTTAAAATGAAAGGTTTCTAGTACAGGAGTGCAATGATCTTACATGATTAGAATGTTCACTGTGACCATTGTTTTGAGAACAGACTTTAAGAAAGAGACTTCGATAAGAACATTAGAAGAAGTAAACCAAACATGATACTGGCTAATACTGGAATGAGATCAATGGAAATGGAGAGAATTCACCGGCTTCTGATGATATTTGGAAGGTAGAACCAACAGGATTTCCTGACAATTGGGATATGAATTGAGACAAAGAGGCAAGTTAATTATGACTCCAAAAATGTCAGCCTGAGCAATGGGGAAGGTAGAGTTGCCACCAACAGAGACAGGGATGACCAGGGTGGAACAGTTTCAGGCAGAAGATAAAAAGTTTGATTCCATTTTTAACATAGCAGGAATTACGTTACTTCCTACTTAAATTTCATTATGTCAAAATAAAATCTTGACCCCTTCTCACAGCCCAAATGCCCCTTGTGATTTACTCTTTGCCTCCTATGTCACACAGTTTAGAACAGGAAAAATTACTAGTCATGTAATAGCATAAATGAATACATATGCGTAAACTATTCAGAGATCTATATTTTTACATTAGGATAAATGTGGAGTGATGTGCAAACCTAACAGGGGAATCTAATTCAATTTGGGTGAGTCAGGCAAGATTTCTAAAGGAAATGAGATTTGATCTGAGATCTAAATAGTAAATAGCAGCCATCTAGGCAAAGAGTAGGGAAGGACCTTCCCAGGCAGGAGAAATAGCTTGTGCAAACATCATGAGGTGGGAAGGGGACACACAGCTGAAGGACTGAAAGTAGACCTATTTAACTACAGAATAGGGATGGGGATAAGGCCGGATCAACAGGGCCTCATAGGCTGGTTAAGGCTTTATGGATTTATCCGGAGTTAAGGGAAACCTTCAAAGGGATTTTAACAGGGCAGGGACCTGATGAGATTTGAATTTTGACAGGAGTTTTCACATAGCACCACATCTAATCCTCACAACAGTATGAGGGTTGTGCTGAAGAAACTGAGGCACAGTGAGGTGAAGGAACATGCAACATGCAACAGTCCCACAGCTAGCAAGTTTAGATCCAGAATTGAAACCCAGGCCATCTGGTTCCAGAGTCTGTCTTTTGAACATGGTGAGTATAACAAACATGCAGACATCTAAGTCAGGAGGTCCTGATGGCTCTTCGATCACTGGGAATGATTTAGGAAGAGGTCATATATAAGCTTAGATTGGGATTTAGGAAGAGGTCATATATAAGCTTAGAATGGTTTAGGAAGAGGTCATATATAAGCTTAGATTTGGGAGTCACCAATACACAGATGGAAATTGAAATCATTTTAGAATGTGCCAATATCTAGAGTGAACGTATAAAGGAATATGAGAAACAGTTCCAGGACAGAGACATGAGGGATGCCACAATTTTGTGATATGCCAGCAAAGGTGGTAGAGAAGATCGGTCAGAGTGAATGCAAAACACTGGAGAGGATAGGGTCACAGTCTAAGGAGCGTGAATGTCACACATTTTCGTAATCTTGAGTGCTTCTGAGAGTTAATGTAAAATGAGATAAAAAATACCCTTTGGATTTGATGACGTGGAGCATAGTTAAGTGTTCTTGGTGAGAGTGTTTTGGTGGAATGGAGAGGGTTAAGCCTCGACTAAAATGTTCCTTAAAACAAGTTCTCAAAATGAGGTGATTTTGAACTTAATGATGGCCCCCTCCTGAAGGAGCTAATAGTTTTAGAACAAGGTATAATAGCCAGGAAGCTAATTCTGAGCCATGCAGCCAAAGGTGACCTTAGTTTGGCTAAATCTTAGACAGAAAAATCCTATATTTCTCAAATCAATAAAAGTGAAATTATGTTCATTTTTCTATCAGCACTACCAATCAGTATGCTGCCTTCCCTTACCTGAAAGTTGCAAATGGAACATGGCTTAGGGGTCTCCTAGGCAAATGAGAAAGGCAGGTGGTAAGGGGTCCCTCAGTCCTGTGAAGAAGGAAGAGTTTGGAAAGCTTTATTTTCTAGCTTATATAATCTGTTCTTCAAAATAGCATATCTGAAGTCAGTGGAATAATACACATTAATCTAGCAAGGCACCATGATCTAATAGGTGGGCCTTCTTCCAGAACAGGTGTACTTTTGAAAATATATATTTAACTTGAACACTTTTATTTAGTTGTTTTTCTTCTTAAAATATTTTTGAGCTCGACATTATTCTCAGTCCAGTCTGAATATTTCTTAAATACCCTTTGTCAAACTAGTACAAAATATGAAACAAAATACAAAAAAGGTTGTATTTTAAGTGGTTATGTTTTTCTATTTATTTAAAAAAAAAAAACCAAAATGCTAATTTAAAGGCACTTTTAAACTTATTTAAATTAAATTTTTTTCAGACAGACATCTGATCAAATCAAATCAATGTATGTCTACAGGCTCTTTAAAGGTACAAGTGCTATTGGCTACAACAGAAGGTAAGAATTAAGAATAAAAATCATATTTACCAAAATGGCTTTTGTTAAAGAACTTCTTTGAAAACAACTTGTGTAATGCTTTTCAAAATTGTACTTTTCCAATTTTGTGTAGGACCAGGTCTAGTGTAGCAATTGTGGTCTCCACAGGGGTATGTGGTCGTTGTTGGTTGTGTTTTTGCTTTTACTTATTTGATGTTTATTTTTTGTTTTCCTGTTTTCTGGAATTTTTTTATTTTTTTGCATTAAACTCATTTCTTTCTAGAAAAATCTAGCAAGTCAAATTGGAAGTAGGAAAATGATTTCTAGGAAAAATGAGGGCACATGTCACCATTCCTAAGAGTTAAACTTCAAAGATTAAAGATTTCACAAACCCTAGTATGACTGTGTTAATCTCCTAGTACCAGAAAAGTAACTGTTTAGATTGTTTGACAACAAATTTATCTTCAGTTCCTTTTGAATATATATATTAATTTGGAATGTAATCTCCCATAAGTACCTGGTCCATTATCTTTGGGAATGAACATACACTTACTCCAAATCAGCCTCCAAGTTCAGCTGGTCTTTTCAGCATCAGTGATTGCAATGATACTCTTACTGTTCGGGGATTTTAAATAACAGGACAATCAGGACGCATTCCTTTTCATCTTTGCCTCCTATAATTTTCTTTGGTAGAGGTCTTGTCAAAGATGCTTGATTTTTTCTTCCCCAATTATAACTCTTCAAAGGAGATAAAATGAGACTCAGAGCCTGGGTTTGCTAGCAAATGCTTCTATGTCCACAGCTGCTCTGGCTTTTGAAGTCCCCTCAGCTTACCTCTTGATGCTGCAACCCTCTTAATAGCAGCATTAGCTATTTCAGCTCCATTTTCTGACAGTCTCATGGAGAGAGTGGGGAAAAACCTTTCATATAGGACTTTGCTACTTCGCTTCCATGCTTGAAGGATGAAAATAATTTTGACTTATCTGGTCCCAGTACATACACGTAACTTTAGTCTCTTTGCTTCGCTAAGCCATATTGACTCTCACTGGGTCTTTATTTATTCCACATTAATTAATGGAGATTAGAACACTATACAACTAATTTAAAAGAAAGTAACTCAAGGATGCTTCTATTCTATGCAATGGAGACAGAAGACCCAGAATAAACTCCAAATATATCAAATAACAACCTCTTTCTATTTCTAGTCAGAAATAGAAAATGAATGGGATAAAAATGTGTTAAGATTATTTCTACTCATTGCTGGAGAGAAAAAAAGTAAAATATATTGTATATTTATTTGTTTTAAAAATTAGAAGAAGAATAAATGTACAATAAAATCAACTCTTTAGTAGAAAATGTTTTTAATGTAGGTTTAGTTGAATGAATGAAGTCCAACTGTACATGAAGTCATTTTTCTCTAACACCTGATAGTGCCAAAGCTCCGGATGAGTACTTTCTCCTTAAGAACAGGGCAAACCAGAGACATAGGCAGATTCTCATTCTTTTATTTATTTATTTTGTCTTTTTCGTGACCAGTAAGGGGATCGCAACCCTTGGCTTGGTGTCGCCCGCACCACGCCCAGCCAGGGAGTGCACCGGCCACTCCTATATAGGATCCAAACCCGCGGCAGGAACGTCGCTGCACTCCCAGCGCTGCACTCTCCCAAGTGCGCCACAGGGTCGGCCCAGATTCTCATTCTTGATGAAACAAAAGTTGGTGAACTTGCTGATAGTATTTTTGGTTTGCATCTATGGACTTAGGTGTGAATATTGAGAATGAACTATGCTTAGGCAGGTGCTTTGACACATATGTACTGAACACTGACTTATTCCATAAAGCTATTGGACCTTCAAACCCTTCAAAAGCATTTTCTGACTTTCACATTTAAATGTACTTTGAATTTTTTTGGCAGGGGATATGCAGGAAACTAAAACAGCTTAAGGGGGAGAATAATTTATGTTTGCTCTTTTTATTGTATAGAAGAAAAATAAGTACAGCTCACCAAAGTTCTAAAACCAAAAAATATTAGAAGGCTTGTGCTTGGGATGAAAGTGAAATATTTTATATAGTCAGGTTACTTGGGTGCGTTTTTTAATAGACTAAGGTTTCTGTACACTGTTTCTGGTGAAAGTATGGTTTTAAAGTGTGCTCTTCAATCATACTTTGCACTCATTCTTTGGGAGTTAATTAATATGTGTATGTTGAAAATGTGTTATTGTTTCAATGGTTGTGGCTGAAACTTCAGAACAAGGTGGCTGAGTAGTAGAGGCAGAAAAATAAATGGTTTGTAACTGGTGCATGATGATCTGGCCTTCTTGATGCTGTCCTACTCATAGTATTATTTGAAACTTTATATATAACCTAGACAACTTATTATGAGGCTACTATAGGAGAGATCCCATCCTGTGGTAAATAAAGTTTTGTCTGAAGGTTGTAAGAAAACTCAATATTAATCTACTGGAACTTGATGCATAGATCTTTGGTTTAAGGAAAGCATTTCCTACTGTTTCTGAAAATTGGGAATAGAGGGCTGTATTCAGAGGGACCAAGATTCTCAGAGCTCTCCTGCTGGTGGTGAATGATGGGAAATTGCTCTGGCACTGCTGGTAGAATATTTTTAGGCTATCCTCTATCTTTTGATGTTTTTGTCCTATCCTAGGAAGAAGTTTGCCATATAGACAGCCTGCTGACCACTCATCAGCATAGACAGAAGAGTCACCAGTGGAGCCCAGAGAAAGAGGTGAGTGAGCACACGTCTGTGACCCAGTGGCCCAACCAACAGGGGGAACTATGCTGTCATACATGGTAGCACACGTGGAGGTGGGAGGTACATGTGCAGTGCACAGGACTGCCTTGATCTAGGGAGAGACACATGTGGAACTCTCTGAAAGTACAGAAACCTAAGATACCCAAACAGAGTAAGGAAGAAAATACCCAATCACCACTAACTAATTCCCCAACTGGAGGAAGCAAGGTCCAAGGAGGAGCCTCTGCCTATAGGAAAGAGGAAATTGAAAACCGACTGAGTGTCACCCATTCAAACTGAGGAGCACCAGTATATATTAGTGCATTCATCAGGGTCATAGGGTGCTAGCTGGGGTGCCAACAGGACCACTCAAAGAGCAACAAGGAGCCCAGAATGTGAGAGCTTGCTCATGTCTTGGACAAGTCAACATATTTTCAACAACCTCAGCAAGGAATCACTAAGTGCCCCAGTGCCTAGGCCATGGAGGCACTCACACACAATTCCAATACTGAATACAGCCAAAGTACCTACACAGAGACTGTACTTCTGCTTTCTAGCTGGAACCAATACCAAAACACCCACTAAAAGGTCAATATAAAACATACATAAAGGAGGAAGTCTCTCTCCTCAAAGCCTACTCCAGGGTGATAGAAGAAGCAACTGCTCTACCAGATGACTAGACATCAATGCAGAGATGATAGAAATAACAACCACCAAACAAACAAACAAAAAACCCAAGAAAATATGACTCCACCAAAGGAATATATTAGTTCTCAAGTACCAAACCCTGTATAGCAGGAAGTCCTTGAAAAGACAGAAAAGGAATTGAGAGCAACCATCTTAAAGAAACTCAATAAGGTACAAGAAGACTCAGACAACACAACAAAATGAGAAAAAGTATCCAGGATCTGAAGGAGGAAATGTACAAAAAGATCAATGCCTTATAAAAGAATATAGCAGAGCTCCTGGAGCTGAAGGATTCATTTGATGAAATAAAAAACACAGCCAAGAGCTTAAGCTATAGGCTAGAGCAAGCATAAGAAAGAATTTCTGATCTTGAAGATGTTCTTTCAAAATAACCCAGGTGGACAAAAAAAGAAAAGGAAAAAATAATTTTGAAAAATGAAGAAAATCTAAGTGTGCTAGCAGACAACCTGAAGCACACAAACATCTGCATCACGGGTGTTCCAGAAGGGGAGGAGAAAGGAAATAGCATTGAAAATCTATTCAGTGTAATAACAGTGGAAAACTTCTCATGTATAGGGGAGACATGGACGTTTAGACCCAAGAGGCTCAAACATCCCCAAGCAGCTTCAATCCTAAAAGGTCCTCTCTGAGACACATTATAGTCAAACTGGCAAATCTCAAAGTCAAAGAGAGGGTCTTAAAAACAGTAGAAAAAAAGTGTTAAGTCACCCATAAAAGAGTCTCCATCAGACTAACAGGCGACTTCTTAGCAGAACCCCTAAATGTCAGAAAATAATGGGATGATATATTCAAAATACTAAAAGAAAAATATTGCCATCCAAGAATACTATACCAAGCAAGGCTATCCTCCAGAAATGAAGGGGAAATAGTGTATTTCCCAGACAAATAAAACCTGTGAGAGTTCACCACCACACAGCCAGCCCTACAAGAAATCCTCAAGGAAGTACTATATCTAGAATCTGAAAAACAATAATCACTACCATAAATACATAAAACAGAACAAAACCCATTAGTAGAACAAAAATGCAAATAAGAATGAGAAAGAAACCTTATGTAATCACCTCAAGAAACCAAAAATCACAGAAGACCAACTATATAAGGGGATGAACAGAACAAAAGATATTTAAAACATCCAAATCAAAATCAATAAAATGCCATAAAAAGACAATACTTTTTTGTAATAACCCAAAATGTAAATTGATTAAATATCCAACTCAAAAGACAGGCTGATTGGATTAAAAAGCTAAGCCCCACAATATGTTGTCTTCCAGAGACTCACCTCACCTGTAAAGTCACACAGACTAGTAGTGAAGGTATGGAAAAAGATATTCTATACATATAGAAACCAAAAAAGAGAATGACTAGCTATTGTTTTATCAGATAAAATAGACTTGAAGCAAAAAACCATAAAAAGAGACCAAGAAAGCCAGTACATAATGATAAAGGGATATATCCAGCAACAACACATAATAATCATAAATATATATGTTACCAACACCAGAGCACCCAGATATATAAAGCAAACACTATTAGACTTAAAAAAGTAATAGACCCCAATACAATAATTGTTGGGGACTTGAACACCTCTCTCTAAGCACTGGACATATCAGCTTGGCAGCAAATCAACAGAGAAACACAGAATTTAAATCACACTTTAGACCAACTGGACCTGGCAAATATCTAGAGAATATTTCATCCAAAAACTATAGAATATACATCTTTTTCATCAGGATATAGAACATTCTCCAGGACAGACCACATGTTAGGTCACAAATCAAGAATCAGAAAATTAAAAAAAATTGAAATCATTTCAAGTATTTTTTCAGATCACAACAGATTAAAACTAGGAACCAATAACAAACAAAACTTGGTGAATTATAGAATACAAGGAAATTAAGCAACATGCTCCTGAACGAACTATGGGTCCATGAAGAAATTAAACAAGAAATAAAAAAAAAAATCTTGAGATTAATGAAAACAAAAACACATCATACCAAACCTGTGGAATATTTCAAAAGCAGTATTAACAGGGAATTTATTGGAATAAATGCAAATATCAAAAGAAGAAAGATTTCAATAGCCTAATACTAAAATTAGTAGATGGAAAGAAATAATTACAAACAGAGCAGAAATAAATGAAATTGAGACTCAAACAATAATAATAAAAAAAAAGATCAAGGAAACAAAAAGTTGTTTTTTTGAGAAGTGAAACAAAATAGATAAAACATTAGCTGGGCTATCTAAAAAAGAATAGAAAAGATAACAAAAATCAGAAATAAAAAAGGAGACATTACAACTGATACCACAGAAATACAAAGAATCATTAGAGATTATTGTAAACAACTACAACAAATTTGAAAACCAGGAGGAACTGGATAAATTTCTGGACACATACCAACTACCAACACTGAACCAAGAAGACATGGAAAATTTGAACAAGTAACAAGATAGAAACAGTAAACAACACTCTCCCAACAAAGAAAATCCCAGGATTGTATGGCTTTACTGCAGAATTCTACCAAACCTTTAAAGAGGAATTAATACCAGTTCTCTTCAAACTCTTCCAAAAATTGAAACAGAGGCCATTCTCCCAAACTCATTCTATGAGGCCAGCATCACCTTGATACCAAAACCAGACAGAGATACAACAAAAAAAGAAAGTATCTCTGCCAATATCTCTGATGAACATATTTGCAAAAATCTTCAACAAAATATTAGCAAACAATACAGGAACACATCAAAAATATTACACACCATGATCAAGTGGGATTCATCCTGGGGATGCGAGAATGGTTCAACACATGCAAGTCAACAAATGTGATTGTTGACCACAAAAATAAAATCAAGGACAAAAAGCATATGATTATCTCAATAGATGTAGAAAAAGCATTTGACAAAATTCAATGTCCCTTCATGGTAAAGACTCTCAGCAAATTAGGTATAAAAGGAAAGTATCTCAACACAATAAAAGTCATATATGACCAACCCATCCTCAATATAATCCTTAAAGTTTTCAACTTTTCCCTTAAGAGCAGGGACAAAACAAGTATGCCCATTCTCACCACTCCAATTTAACACAGTATTGGAGGTACTGGCCAGAGAATCAAGCAAGAGAAATAAAGGGCATCCAGATTGGAAAATACAAAGTAAATTGTCCCTGTTTGCAGATGACATGATCCTATATATACAGAAAAGCCTAAATGTTCTAAAAGTCTTAGAGCTGGTAAATGAGTTCAGTAATGTTGCAGGATTCAAAATCAACATGCAAAAATTAGTACAGTTTTTATACTCCAACAATGAACTAGCAGAGAAAGAAATCAAGAAAGCTAGCCATTTACAATATTTACCAAAAAACAAAATACCTGGGAATGAAGTTAACCAATGTGGTGAAAGATCTCTGTAATAAGAACTATAATCACTGTTGAAAGAAATTAAAGAGGACACAAAGCATGGAAAGACATTCCAGGCTCTTGGATTAGAAGAATTAACATTGTGAAAGTGCCCATACTACCCAAAGTGAACTACAAATTCAATGCAATCCCTGTCAAAATACCAATGACATTCTTCATAAAAATAGAAAAAAAAATCTTAATATTCATATGGAACAATAAAAGACTTGAATAGCCAAAGCAATCATGAGCAAAAAATAGAATAAAATAAAATAAAATAAAGCCAAAGGGATAATACTACCTGACTTCATATTATACTACAAAGCTATAATAAGCAAAACAGCATGGTACTTACAGAAAAACAGAAACGTGGACCAAAGGACCAGAACAGAGAACCCAGAGATCAACCCACAAACTTACAGCCAAATGATCTTTTACAAAGGCAACAAAGAACATACATTGGTGAAAAGACTGTCTCTTCAATAAACAGTGCTGGGAAAACTGGGCATTCATATGGAGAAGAATGAAACTAGACCTGTACCTCTTGCCATTTACCAAAATCAATTCAAACTGGTTAAATACTTAAGTGTAAGACCTGAAACTATAAAACTCCTAAAAGAAAATATAGGAGAAACACTTCAGGAATTAGGACTAGGCAAAGATTTTATGAATATGACCCCCAAAGCACAGGCAATAAAAGGAAAAGGAAGCAAATGGGATTATGTCAAACAAAAACATTTCTGCACAGCAAAAGAAGCAATTAACAGAGTGAAAAGACAACCTACACACTGGGAGAAAATATTTGCAAATGATGCATCTGACAAAAGAATACTACCCTGCATATACAAAGTACTCAAACAATTTAACAGTAGGTCAAATAATCAGATTAAAAAATGGGCAATGGAGCTGAACGTCATTTCATTTCTCAAAGGAGGATATATGAATGGTCAATAAACACATGATAAAATGCTCAACATCACTATCATCTGGGAAATGCAAACCAAAACCACACTGCTTATTATCTCACCCCAGTTAGCCTAGCTTTTATCAAAAAGACAGAGAATAACCAATGCTGGCAAAGATGAAGAGAAAGGGGAACCCTCCTACATTGCTCTTAGGACTGAAAATTGGTGCAAACACTATGGAAAACAGTATGGAGTTTCCTCAAACAAATACACACAGAACTGCCATATGTTCCAGCAATTCCACTGCTGGGTATAGATCCAAAGGAATGGAAATCATCACGTTGAAGAGATACCTGCATTCCCATGTTTATTGCTGCTCTATTTACAATAGCCAAGAGTAAGAGTTAGAACCAACCTAACTGTCCATTGCTGGATAACTGGATAAGGAATATGTGGCATATTTACTCAATGAAATGCTACTCTGCCATAAAAAAGAATGAAATACTGACATTCACAGCAACTATGAACTTAGAAAGAATCATATTAAGTGAAATAAGCCAGGCACAGAAAGAGAAATACTACGTCTTCACTCATAAATGTGAGTTAAAAAACAAATAAATAAATGAACAAAAAAGCAACACACAACCATCACAATAACATTTGAATTTTCATAAGGAGAAAACAGAACTGAGGTTAGTGGAGGTGGGAGAGGGTGAGGGAGAGGGGCCTAAGGGAGGAATTGGTAAAAGGCCATGAGAAACAATTACATTGTATAATGTTGAATATACTAATTATCCTGATTTGAGCATCACATATTGTACACAGATGTTGATATTCAACTCTACATCACACAGATATGTACAATTAAGTATGTTTCAATAAATAAATAAATAGAGAGATAGATAATAAATAAATAAATAAATAAATAAATAAATAAATAAATAAAAGATACAAGAAAAAGGAATTTTAAAAAGTTCTTAGTAAATCTGCTAAGTATATCTCCCTTCCTAAGAATTACCACTGGAGATAAGTGAGTCAACAAAATTCTGACAACTCTTATTAATATCCCCATATAAGGGGACCATCAAATTAAGGATATTCATTTAAATCTAGCGAAAAGCAAGTAATTATTGTAATTATGGTCGAAGGCTCACTTGCTTCCATAGGATGTTGTTGGAAGCTGAAGGGATTCACTGTGTACCCGCAATCTGTGGTGAATTAGGGAATTGTTAGGAAATCTGCAGACATTCCCTTTATTAAATAGGAAACATCCAAAACAGGGTGGAGAGAATCCTGACAGAGGACATTAAACCATCTCTTAAAGACTGGGTTGACCAAACTTTGACCTGTGGGCTGAGCACATGGATTAGTGAGTAAATTTGGTTGGAACACAGCTATGCCAATTTGTTTATGCATTGTTTCTGGCTGATTTCAGCAGAGTTAAATGGTAGCAACAGAGACTACAGGCTCACAAAATGTTAATAATTTACTATCTAGCTCTTTACAGAAAAAGTTTATTCACACTTGTCTTGGAAGAAAGTGGGGAGTTTAAGTTTGCCAACAAAGAAAATCCCTTTTAAATAAGATGGATAGTGACAAGAAAATTTTACAAATTGCATCACAGAATATACAGAAAGCTTAAACAGAGACATCTACACTAAGAATGAATAAGATAGAGGGAAAAGGGCCTGGTGTCTGTGTCAGCAAGTCACACTCACCCATAACGCATGCACACACATCCACGCATATACGTAAGCAAGAAAGAATCATAAAGTCCAGTTTGGAAGAAAATATAGTTGAAGGAAAAACAGAAATAGTGCCTTATACCACAAAAATTATTAGAGTATGAAAGAAGGGAACAGTGCAAAGACATGGCGATAAACCAACCTAAATTGATGAACATAAATATTGCAGTGGTAAGGAAAAATTGATGATTACAAAACACAACAAAGTAGCTCTCATCTTTATAGTACTAAGTAAATTAGAACCAGGAACAAAACAGATATGGCTAAAAAATCAAACCAAATTGTTGACCTGGATAACAGGCTTGAGAATAAAGATAAATGCAGAAAAAAAAGGAAAGGAATTTAAAAACTGTGTAGAAAATAGAAAAAGGTGTTCTAATGTGGATATCGCTATTCCTAAAGCAGAGACCATAATGCATGGTAGAGAAATTTTCTTGAGATAAAGGAAGAAACAGTGCTGCCAACTGAATGAGTATAGCATATTCCAGGGAATCTTAACACAGAGTAACAGGTGTCTTATTTAAGTTATTAAACTGCCAGAATAAAGCAGTCTGTGGGTGTCCATGAAGAAAAAACACATCATTTATAATGGGGGAAAAAAAAAAAAACTGAGTTGGTCTTCACTATGACAACCTTCAATGGCAGAAGGTAATGGAATAATAGCTAACATGTGCTGAGGGAGATGAAATATAACTTGAGAATGTGATCCTCAATCAGCTTGTCTGTCACGTATAAAAGTAACTGATAAATAGGCTAATTCATGGAAGAATTAACAGACTAAAATATCTACAAGCCTTTCTTTGACCTTGCTGCCTCAACACACACTTATTCAAAACTTAATGAAATTTAATCATTCCGAAGAAGAATGAAGAAGTCCTATAAAAATATTTGGGCAGCACTGAATGCCTGAAAATGGTATGAGGGTGTCTGCGTGCCATGAGGAAAATGCGACTGTGAAGATGTGAGCACATTTTGTACTCAGGTGTTGTTGTTAGTTGATGGTCACCACATGTTCTCAAACATGTGAGAACTTAGGAACTAAGGAACTACCCTTGCCAGGAAACTAAAAGAAAGTAAATAAATTCCTAGAGAACTAAAGAAAGAAAAAGATAATTATAATAACAGCAATGACATTTAGCCAGTTGAGAGCCAATAGAGAATAGAGATATGGGCCGAGACCGTGGTGCACTTGGGAGAGTGTGGCGCTGGGAAGCGCAGCGGCGCTCCCACCGCGGGTTCAGATCCTATATAGGGATGGCCGGTCCGCTCAACAAACAAACAAACAAACAAACAAACAAACAAAAAAGAATAGAGATATAACTAAAAATAATAAACTCAGAAATAGATTCACCATAATAGAAATACTGGTAATAGCATTTGTGGCAATTATTGAAACAAATAGAGTAGAGTTGTAAAGCAACATAAAACATGATCCACCTTGAAAAAGAAAAAGAAATGTCTTTGCAAGGGCATTAGATATGGAGGAAAGTATGCTACTTTCCCGATTTTTCATGGTTTGGGGTCAATAGAGATTGACTAACACTGATATGTTTTGTCTTAGACAAACAGAATGACAGCAGCTGCCACTTAGCCCCTGTGACCTGAGGCATCAGCAGAGCTGCAGAGTTCCTGGAACCCTCTGCATGGGCACCAGGCCATGAGCCAGGTGATTCCCTGTCCCCTTCAAGAGAGGCGGCAGCTGTTGCTGAGTCTCCAGTACCCGAGGCAGCAGTGGAGCCATGGAGTTCCTGGCACCCTCTACATGTACAGAACCCTCAGGCCACCAGCCAGGAGAGTCCCCGCCCCCACCACCACTACGAGAGGCCACAGTCACTGCCAAACACTCAGGACCCGAGGTAGCAACAGGCAGCTGAGCATCAACAAAACTCCCTGATATTGCTTCAGACACCAGGGTGGAACAAGTAGACTGTGAAAGCCTTACCCACAATGACTAAACACCAACAGAGAGAGACAAGAAATATAAAAAACCAAGAAAGTACACCACCACCAAAGGAACACAACAACTCTCAAATTCTAGACCCTAGAGAACAGGAAGTCCCTGAAATGACTGACAAGGAATTTCAAGCAACAATCCTAAGGAAACTAAATGAGATACAAGAAGACTCAGATAACACAACAAAATGAAAAAAAGTATACAGGACCTGAAAGAGGAAATATACAAAGAAAACAATGCCCTGAAAAAGAATGTAGCAGAGCTCCTGGAGCTGAAGAATTCATTCAATGAAATAAAAAACACAACAGAGAGCTTACCCAGTAGGCTAGATCAAGCAGGAGAGAGAATATCTGACCTTGAAGATGACTTGTTAGAATTAATACAGGTGAACAGAAAAAAAAAAAAAAGAATTTAAAAACTTGAAGAAAATCTAAGACAGATAACATACAACCTCAAGCACTCCAATATCTGAATCATGTGTATTCCAGGGGGGTAGGAAAAAGGAAATGCCATTGAAAATATATTCAATGAAATAGTAGCAGAAAATTTCCCAGGTATAGGGAGAGATACAGATATTCAGATTCAGGAAGCTCAAAGATCTCCCAACTTATTCAACCCAAAAAGTTCCTCTCCAAGACATGTCATAGTCAAACTGGCAAAATTCAAAGACAAAGACAGAATCTTAAAAGCTGCAAGAGAGAAGCATCAAGTCACCTTTAAGGGAACCCCTATCAGACTAACATCAGAGTTTTCATCAGAAACCCTAAAAGTCAGAAGAGAATAGGATGATATATTCAAAATACTAAGAGACAAAAATTGCCAGCCAAGAATACTTTACCCAGCAAGGCTATCCTTCTGAAATGAAGGACAAATAATATATTTCCAACACAAGCAAAAATTCACTACCTCACTGTGGGAATTTACCACCTCACAACCAGCCTTACAAGCAGTTCTCAAGGGAGTACTGGTTCTGGTACCTAAAAAACAACCATCACTTCCATGAATATTCAAGATAGAACAAAACCCACCAGTAAAATAAAATGTTAACCATAAAGAGATGGAAAAAAGTTTATCCACTTTTCAAAGAAACCAACAAACATAGAAGATAATCAGTAAATCAGAAAGGAAGGAACAAAAGATATTTAAAACATTCAAACAAAAATCAATATAATGCCAGGAGTAAATCAATATCTTTCAGTAATAACTCTTACCATAAAAGGTTTGAATTCCCCACTCAAAAGACACAGACTGACTGTTTGGATTAAAAAGATGGACCCAACAATATGTTGCCTTCAAGAGACTCACCTCACCTGTAAAGACACACATAGACTAAGAGTGAAAGGATGGAAAAACATATACCATGCAAAAAGATATACTATGCAAACAGAAATGAAAAGTGAGCTGGAGTAGCTATTCTTATATCAGATAAAATAGACTTTAAACCAAAAACCATAAAGAAAGATTAAAAGGCCGCTATATAATGTAAAAGGATCTATCCAACAAGAACACATAACTATCATAAATATTTATGCACCTAACTTCAGAGCAGCCAGTTTTATAAAGCAAACACTATTAGACCTAAGGAAAGTGATAGGTACTAGTACCATAATAGTTGGGGATGTGAACACCCTACTCTCCACATCTGGGCAAAAAGTCAACAGAGAAACACAAGACCTAAATAACACTTTAGACCAATTGGACTTGGCAGATATATACAAAACACTTCATCGAACAACGTGAGAATATTCATTCTGCTCTTCAGCACATGGAACATTCTCCAGGAGAGATCACATGTTAGGTCACAAACCAAGTCTCAACAAATTCAAAAAAATTGGAATTATTCCTTGTATTTTTTCCGACCTGAATGGATTAAAACTAGAAATCAATAAGGAATGAAACTCTGGAAATTATACAAACACATGGAAATTAAAAAATATTCTACTTAATGACATATGGGTCCAAGAAGAAATTAAATAGGAAATCAAAAAATTTATTGAAACTAATGAAAATAATGACACATCATATCAAAACCTGTGGGATACTGCAAAAGCAGTACTAAAGGGGAAATTTGTTGAACTAAATGCTTACCTCAGAAGAAGGGAAAGATGGCAAGTAAACAACCTAACACTTCACCTTAAAGAATTAGAAGTTAGTAGATGGAAAGTAATTATTAAGATCAGAGCAGAACTAAATGAAATAGAAACCCAAAAAATGATACAACAGATCAATGAATCATAAAGTTGGCTTTTTGAAAAGACAAATAAAATTGACAAACCCTTAGCAAGGCTAACTAAATAAAAAAGAGAGAAGACACAAATAACAAAAATTAGAAATGAAAATGGCGATATTAAAATTGATACTTCATGGGCTGGCCCGGTGACGCACTGGATAGTGCGCCGCTTGGGAAGCGCGGCGGCGCTCCCGCCCGAGGGTTCGGATCCCACATACAGACCGGTTCCCGCTCACTGGCTGAGCGAGGCGCGGGAGCAACACCGAGGGTTGCAATCCTGTTGCCGGACACAGAAAAAGACAAAAAGACAAAAAAAAAATAAAAATAAAAAATAAAATTGATACTTCAGAACTACAAGGAATCATTAGAGACTACTATAAAAAACTAAATGGCAACAAATTTGAAAATCTGAAGGAAATAGATAAATTTTTGGACACATACAAACTACTGAAACTGAGGCAAGAAGATATAGAAAATCTGAACAGACCTAACTATCAAAGGGACTGAAGCTGTTATCAGCAGTCTCCCAATGAAGAAAAGCCCAAAACCAGATGGCTTCACTGAAGAATTCTACCAAACCTTTAAAGAAGAATTAACAGCAATTCTGTACAAACTATTCCAAAAATTGAATCAGAGACCACTCTCCTAAACTCATTCTATGAGGCAAACATCACCCTAATACCAAAACCAGACAAAGATACAACAAAACAAGAAAACTACAGGGCAATTCCATTGATGCATAGAGATGCAAAAATCCTCAAAAAATGCTAGCTAATGGAATACAGCAACACATACATAACCATAATCAACTGGGATTCATCGCAGAGATGCAAGGTTGGTTCAACATATGCAAATCAATGCATGTGATATACCACATCAATAAAATCAAAGACAAAAACCATATGATCATCTCTATAGATGCTGAAAAAATATTTGATAAAATTCAATATTTATTCATCATAAAGACTCTCTATAAATTGGGTATAGAAGGAAAGTATCTCAACACAACTGAAGCCATACATGAAAAACCCACTGCCAATATCACACTGAATAGAGAAAAATTGAAAGCCTTTCCCTTAAGAATAGGAACAAGACACTCTCACCACTCCTATTCAACATAGTGTTGGAAGTACTATCCAGAGCAATTAGAGTAGAGAAGGAAATAAAGGGCATTCAGATTAGAAAATATGAGGTCAAACTGTCCCTGTTTGCAGATGACATGATCCTGTATATAGAACAGCCAGAAGACTCTACAAAAAACTCTTAGAATTAATAAATGATTTTAGCAAAGTCACAGGATACAAAATCAATACAAAAATCAGTAGCATTTCTATATTCTAACAATGAACTGGCAGAAAAGAAGTCAAGAAAGCTAGCCCATTTATAATAGCCACCAAAAAAAAAAAATCCTAGGAATAAATTTAACCAAGGATGTGACAAATCTCTATTACGAGAAGTACAAACCACTGTTGAGAGAAATTAAAGAGGACACAAGAAGATGGAAAGATATCCCATGGTCTTCGACTGGAAGAATTAACATTGTGAAAAGGTCGACACTACCCAAAATGATCTACAGATTCAATGCAATCCCCATCAAAGTTCCAATGACATTTTTCTCAGAATTGGAAAAAACATTCCTAACATTCATATGGAAGAACAAAAGACTACAAATAGTCAAAACAATCCTGAGCAAAAAAATTAAAGCTGAAGGTATTACACTACCTGACTTTAAACTATACTACAAACTGACAGTAACCAAAAAAGCATAGTTCTGACATAAAAACAGACACATGGACCATGGGAACAGAGCAGAGAATCCAGAAATCAACCCATGCACTTACAACCATCTGATCTTTGACAAAGCCTCGAAGACCACACACTAGGGAAGAAACTCTCTCTTCAGTAAATGGTCCTGGGAAAATCAGACATTCATATGTAGGAGAATGAAACTAAACCTGTACCTCTGACCATATACCAAAATCAACTCAAAATGGATTAAAGAATTAAATATATGTCCTGAAACAATAAAACTCCTTAAAGAACACATAGGGGAAACACTCTAGGAAGTAGGATTGGGTACAGACTTTATGAATACTACCCCAAAAGCACAGGCAACCAAAGGAAAAAGAAACAAATAGGATTGTATCAAAGTAAATAGCTTCTACACAGCAAAAATAACAATTAACAGAGCAAAAAGACATCTGACAGAGTAGGAGAAAATATTTTCAAAATATATATCAGGCAAACTATTAATAGCCAGAATATATAAGGAACTCAAACAACTTTACAAGAAAAAAACAAGCAACCCAATTAAAAAATGGGCAAAAGAGCTAAGTAGGCATTTCTCAAAGGAAGATATACGAATGGCCAACAGACACATGAAAAAATGCTCAACATCACTCAGCATTTGGGAAATGCAAATCAAAACCACTTTGAGATACTATCTCACTCCAGTTAGCATGGCTAATACCCAAAAGACTGCGAATGACAAATGCTGGCAAGGATGTGGAGAAAAAGGAACTCCCTACACTGTTGGTGGGACTGCAAAATGATGCAGCCTGTATGGAAAATAGTATGGAGGTTCCTGAAACATCTGCAGATAGATCTACCATATGACCCAGCAATTCCAGTGCTGGGTATAGGCCCAGAGGAATGGAAATTATCATGTTGAAGAGATACCTGCTCTCCCATGTTTACTGCAGCATTATTTACAATAACCAAGAGTTGGAACCAGCCTAAATGCCCATCATTGGATGAGTGGATAAGGAAACTGTGGTATATCTATACAGTGGAATACTATTCTGCTATTAAAAAAAAAAAAATGAAATACTACCATCAACAGCAACATGGATGGACTTAGAGAAAATTATATTAAGTGAAATAAGTCAGACACAGAAAGAGAAATACTGCATGTTCTCACTTATTTGTGAGAGCTAATAAAAATAAAGTAAATAAACAAATGAATTGTGGTGGGGGAGTAGACACAACAGTCACAACTCCTTGATTTTGTTAAGACATGTGAACAGATATGACGTTGATGTGGGGGAGGGAGGAGATGGAGGGAGAAAAAGGAGGAATTGATAAAGGGATACAAAAATCAACTCTATTGTATATTGTTAAAATAAAATTAAAAAAAAAAACAGAATGACTCTGGTGTATTTAATTCTATTTCCTTTACCTTTAATATATTTTTAGGAGCTAATAGTTCTTGTGGAGATAAAAATATTTTTCTAAAGCTGAGTGATTCTATTAGTTTTATCACAATTTCTATTTGTTATATAAACTTCAAATAAAATTAAATGCTGTCAAACATAAAATTGCACAAATGATATTTATATTATTTATATCCATGCATCCCACACATTCATACACTGTTCTATCCATCGGTCTCTCTCTTTCTTCCTCTCTCTCTGTTGTTTTATATTCAGATTTATATTTAGATGTATACACATGAATTAAAATGTGTGGAATAACATTTCCCTAATGTCAACAATGGCTGTTTTGTGTAGTCAGATTGTTCAAAAAATTTAGTTTCCTTTTTCTTTCTTTGTTATATGTTTATTGCTTTTGCTAAAATAATGAACATGTAAAATAATTATTCAAAAATTATGAATTAACTCATTATTCCCAAGCCCTAGGAACATTTGGATTATATTTGTGAAAATTAAAAATCCTGAAAGATCCATCATAACACTTGCAATCAGAATTATGAACTAGAGAAAGCAAAATAATTTTAAAACAAAATTCAGTAGATTTATCCCACTTACGCGAAATTGTAAATCTGACTAAGCACAACTCTCCTGTATGTATTCTTTTTCTTATGTTATGACTCAACCTGGGAATGGTTTATATTTTTAAAAAAATCTATTAGCATAGAAATCTCATCTGGGACACTAAACCAGAGTGTCCTTAACTTTGTGGTTTCACACACTTCCCCCAACACAAGAACATTTTTCTCTCAAACTGTTCGATGCCCATTTATTTACTAAGATATTTCTGCCAAGGCATTGCTATCTGGCCCTTTGTCCTACTATGTTACACTTTCTAGAAAACACTTGTATTACAGCTCCATCCAAAAAAGTGAATAATGCTTCACAGCAAATGAGGAAAATCTTCATAAATACAAACATACCACGATGTTCCTCAAATCCCACATCTCTCTCGCCTATAAAATGGAAAGAGGTTGGATTACCAGTTGAAGATCCAATATTACAAGCTTTCCATTTTTCCATAAGACCTAAGGAAAACTCGAGCCACATATTATGTATTTAGAAGGTCAAATGAGTAAGGGTCAGACTGCAAGTGGCTTAAAAAATATCCAGCAACTTAATATACCTAAAGAGTTTTGGTCTTTGAAAAATATGATAAACTTTTCTGAATAACCACACACAGGCCTAGAAATTGGATTCATATGTATTCTCCCTTGAATATTGCCGCATTTCCTAATGATAATCCAAGCAGATAATCATAAATTCCAGCAATGATAATGTGAGCACCTGAAGGAGCCTCGAGTGTAGAACCGTGAGTAGAACATAATTCGTGAGTAGAAGCCCAGATGTGTTTAGCATGCAAAAGGCTATGTGGTTCTCGTTAGACAATCTTCTCTCTCCTTTGCCTCCTTCCCTACTCTTCACAATTCAAAATAGAAGCTGATTAGAGAGCCCAGAGGGAGTTCTTTAGCTCCCTTTTCCTTTACCACAGTGTTTCTTGCATGCTATCAGCAAAGTCAGACAAAAAGCTCAAGACCTTTTTAGTTTTTAGTTGAACTATAGTAGAGGCTTAAAACCACCCTAGAACAATTCTATTTATGTGGAGATAAACATTTAAAATACAATCGCAGAAAGCAACTCATCTATTACATTAGGAATTTGGAAGTAATTGCCAAGTAGGTTTTTAACCCATCCATTCTGAATATCAATTGTACACCTAGTAGGGACCTCCAGAGAAAGCACTAACCTAAGACCCCATCTAAATCTCTAGTTCTATCCTATGGGTCAAACAGCCCCCTGTGACCACAGATGGAGATAGGCAGTCCCAGGCTGCTGGAGAGGACTCCAATCCTTTTCTCCCCCTGCATCTCCCTTTCCCTAATCCCCACCTCCAACTCTCCAAAGCCACAAGTGTGTAAAATGTATTCTTTTGCCGAAGGCTGTTTATTCTGTTTAATAGACACCTATTGCCCCCTGATCCTTTCTTTTTAGATTGTCTGGACAGGCACAAAGCAAATTAGTGCAAAATGCTTTCAGTCAAGTGGTGGGTGGAATCACGATGATGAATGCTTCGCTCTTGGGCTTTCTGACTCTCTAGGGAGGTACTGACAGCATTGTCTCCTTTAGTTAAAGCTTCCATAATGTGTTCTCTGAAGTCTGTGTGGGATGCCACAGCCAATCCTATAATTTTGGGAAGCTCTGTTCTGATAAAGACGGTTTGAGCTCTCTGTGAAAGAAGAAACCAAAAGATTTCAACGTTGGAGTTAGCATAAAGTTTCAAATATATTTTCCTTAATGGGGCATTCCAAGGCTTCCTTTGTTCCTAGTAAAGATTAGGAAGTTCTAAAACTGTGCCACACACAGATGCTGGGATGTAATCCTTAGCACGAAACTTGTGAATGACCTAGGCTTAAAGTAAGCCTCTGGAAATAAGAACAATTGGCTATCTTTCATCTCCTTACATCTAATATGTCTATTCAAGTACTTCTTGATATTTAAGGGGGAGTCTTACCATGCAATGAAAAGACAACTACTATTACACCTTGATAAATTTCGTAATTCTCAGCCTAGGTAATATAGAAATAAATTTAATTGGAATTTACATGATATTCATCCAGGTCAGTCTTTGAATTTTCAATATTTAAAAACCTTCCACAAATTTTTGTAGAAAAAACTTTTTTTCTTTCTCTCTCTCTCCCCCTCCTTGCTCTCGCTCTCTTTCTCCCCATTTCTTTTTTTTTCTTTTTATGTTTGATTTAGACAGTTTATTTTTCTCTAATATCATCTAGGCCCTAAATTAGTTATTAGTCATTACCATTGCATTTAACATAATTATCCACCAGTTTATTAAAAGCTGTGGAAAATAATCCTCAGCAACTCAAAATGTGGAAAATATACTAGTAGGCCAATGTCTACAGTAAGAATTTAGGATCTGTAGTTTTCACTGTACATGTAGAGGTCTTTCAACTCCACAGTTAATTTTATTCCTAGGTATTTCATTTTTTGGTAGCTACTGTGAGTGGAATTACTTTTTTGATTTCTTCTTCAGCTTTTGTGTTATTGGTATATACGAAGGATATTGACTTTTGTGTTCTGATTTTGTATCCTGCCACTATGCTGAATTCATTCATTAGTTCTAGTAATTTTTTGGCTATGGCTTTAGGGTTTTCTATGTATAGGCCCTAGGATCATGTCATCTACAAATAAGGATAGTTTAACTTCCTTCTCTACGATTTGAATACTCTCTATTGCATTCTCTTGCCTTATGTGCTGGCTAGAACTTCCAGTGCTATGTTCAAAAGCAGAGGGGAAAGTGGGTTTCCTTGTCCTGTTCCAGACTTAGAGGAAAAGCCTCCAATTTTTATTCATTCAGTATGATATTGTCTGTAGGTTTGTCTTATATGGCATTTGTTGTATTGAGGTATATCCCTTCTATACGTAATTTACTGAGTTTATTTTTTAACATGAAAGGGTGTACTATAAAACTTTGGTGAAAAAAATTGAAGAGGACACAAAGAAATGGAAAGATATCCCATGTTCCTGGACTAGAAGAATTAACATCATCAAAACATCCATATTACCCAAAGCAATCTACACATTCAACACAATCTCTATGAAAATATCAGTGACATTCTTCATAGAAATAGAAAAAGTGATCTTAAAATTTGTATGGAACTGTAAAAGACCCTGTACAGCTAAAGCAATCTTGAACAAAAAGAACAACGTTGGAAATATCACATTCCCTCACTTCAAAATACAGTATAAAGCTATGGTAAACAAAATAGCATGTTACTGGCATAAAAACAGACAAATTGAGCAATGGAATAGAATAGAGGCTCCCGAAATAAACCCATGCACTAACAGCCTATTGATTTTCAACTAAGGTGCCAAAAATATACAATGGGGAAAGGGCAGCCTCTTCCACAATTGGTACCATGGAAACTGGATATATACATGCAGAATTTCAAACCTAAACCTCTACCTCTCGCCATACACAAAAATCAACTGAGAGTGCATCAAAGACCTAAATTTAAGACCTTAAACTCTGAAATCACTAGAAGAAAATATAGGGGAAATACTACACAAAATGGGAGCAGGCAGCACTTTTTGAGCGAGACTACAAAGGCATAGGCAACTAAAGCAAAAATACATAAGTGGGACTACAACTAAAAAGCTTGCACAGCAAGGAAAACTATAAACAAAGTGGATGGACAACCTACAGAACAGGAGAAAGTGTTTGCAAATGCACATCAGACAAACGGCAATATTCAGAATATATAAAGAACTCAAAGAACTCAACAGCAAAAAAGCAAATAACCCAGTTAAGAAATGGGCAAAGGACATGAACAGACATTTCTCAAAAGAAGAAATGCAAATGACCAATAGGCACATGAAAAATGCACATCACTAATTGTCAGGGAAATGCAAATTAAAATCACAGTGAGATATCATCTCACTCCAGTTAGACTGGCTGGTATCAACAAGATAGAAAATACCAAATGCTGGCAAGGATGCAGAGAAAAAGGAACTCTCTTCCATTGCCAGTGGAAGTATTAATTGGTACAGCCACTGTGGACAATAAGTTATGGAGGTTCCTCAGAGAACTAAAATAAATCCATGCTATGACCCAAGTATTCCACTACTGAGTATATACCCAAAGGAAATGAAACTAATATATCAAAAAGACAACTGCTCTCCCATGTTCATTGTGGCACTATTTACAATAGCCAAGAGATGGAATCTACCTAAATATCCATCAATGGATGAATGTATAAAAATCTGTGGAATACGAACACAATAGAATACTACTCAGCTATTTTTTTTTTTAATTCTATCATTTGCAGGAAGATGGATGGAACTGGAAATCATCATGTTAAGTGAAGTCAGTAAGGCACAAAAAGACAAATACTGCATGATCCTACTCATATGTAGAATCAAAGAAAAAAAATAAAAAACAAAAAACCTGTAGAAGTAGAGAGTAGAATAATGGTTACTGGAGGTGAGGGTGATGGAGGAGGAAGGAGGAAAAGTGGTGGACTAACTGGTACACAACTATGCTATCTACCCGAAGTGAATCATTGTGACGTATATGCTTGTAATGAAACAACATACTGTACCCTACAAATATGTACAAGTAAATGTTAAAATATTTTGTATTAAAAAAAAGAATTTTGGATTTATAAAAACAGTCCAATTAACTCTAGTTCAAACAGTACTAATTAGAAGACACCTCCTGGGTTGGCTTTCCAACACAATTTCTCCCATAGCCTGAGCGCCACCAATAATGTGGGCTTCTACACAACTGTTGCAAGACCTTGACTTCTGGCAAATTGGTTCCAGGATAGAATCTAACTTAATCTGAGCCAATCTGGTTCCAGAAATGCCAAGTTTCTGAGTATCAGTCAGATTTCCCTGGTGACTAGAACGAACATTCAGAAAACTTCATTGCTGAAATTCCTAGATTTGCTCTGACTGTTCAGTTTGCTGAAGTTGTTCAATTTTTCCTCTGATTCTGTGCATTATTTTTCTTACATATCTCTTGATGATAACCACATAAATTACTTTTGAGAGAAATAATCTTAATTTATATAAGAAGATCTGGATAGCTAAACATGAGCAAAGTTTAGACGAAGTTTTAGCTGTGAATCTACAATTGTCTTTTACTCTCAATAGAAACTCTAAGGTTTGGTCGTCTGCCTGACGCCCAGAGTTTTAAGAATTAGAGGGTGATTTTCTTTCCTTGTCATTGATTTCTGTTTTTTCCTTTTTTAAAATTCTTTAAAACAAATTTAAATACAGATGAAATAAAATCAAATGCACTGGGAATATAGACAATTGATTCCAAATTATGGTACATTTAGGTGATAAAACGCTTTTGGATAAAAAATTATTCAGAAATTTGATAACTCAAAATGGAATGCTGGAAAAGCTGAAATGTATTTCAAGGTATTGCTTTTAAGTTCCTAATTTTTTAGCTGGTTGTTCCATTTTATAGCATACCCACTTTTGTGTGTTTAAAACGAGGTCACCCAACAGCTTCTTCAAACATTTAAAAATGGGCAATTATAAAACTAGTTTAATTTTTATTCAGATATCTTACTACCTATTCTAATTCACAAACTGTGATGAATTTTATACCGTATGAATTTACATAGTTTGGATGATTCATGGCTTTGGATTTATTTGCCACTTGAATGATAGTTATATATTTAGTCACATAAATAAAAACTTGTACTCAAAAGATTCAATGTTATGAACCAAGGGTATATTCCTAGAAACCCACTTTATATCATAAAAATAAATAAAATAAATGCTAATCCATACTTTAAACTTTTAATAAATAAATATGTAAAAATTTAGTTAATGTAAATGTGCATTGAAGGTTTTTTTTCAGGGAGACATAGTCTTCATAGGCTGAATTTACTGATGATGTCCTGGAAAACTGATTTGAAGATGCAATTCTTCTTTTCCAGGAAGATTTCCTATAGGAAATAGCTTTTTTTTAACTTCAGAAACTTCTAGTTGCATTCAAAAATACAGTCATCTGTTGCATATATGAGGGATCTTCTAAAAGTTTGTGAAAAAACAGAATTAAAAGGTAATATGAGTCCTTCCACGAACTTTTTGAAGACCCCTCATATACATAGAACACAAAATTCTATGTATAATTGTCCATCCCTTATTAACAATTGTTTGCTCTATTTCATTGCTGAGTGCCTGTAAGGAGAGTCTACAAATTTTGTCACTTACTGAGAATATAATCTAAAACAAATCATTGTACCTCAAAATCATTCTGAGATCAAATAGAATGTAGATGGACATTTATTAACATTCAAAGCGTGTATTTTCCCTTTCTGCAAATTCAGTGCCATATTTATTCTTGTAATAAGGGGGAAAAGTAGATTTTTGTAATAGCAAAAAGCCAGTAGTCTTTATTTTTATTTTTGATATAATAAAATATTTTCAAATGTTTTAGCTATTAACGTGAAGACAAACATGTATTAGTAGATGGAATATAATAATTTAAAAAGCAAGGACAGTAGAGCAATGCAAATGAACAGATTTGAGGACCTTTTATATACTAAATTATCTTCATACATTATTTTACTTAATCTGCACACTCTCTCAGTGTAGTATTATAATTCCCTTTTTACAAAATTCAGAAACATTAAATAAATTGCCTAAATACAAATATCTGGTCGGTAGAACAACCAGAATTTGAACAATGATTGGTCTAATTCCAAAGCCTTAGGCTGTTTCCACTATGACACGTTACTATTAAAGTCACATAATAGGTGGGGAAAATGAGATAATTAAAATGTTTATTTCTTTGTACGTCGCCAACCCTAGCTATCTAATTTCTTGGATATGTATTGAGCATTGGAACTTAGTTTTCTCATTTGTGAAGTCCCTTTTGCCCTGTGGAATAAAATACATTATGTATAATGCAAAGTTATTAATACACAAAAGAGTCTGACTTCATTATTCTCATTAGCTAATAAGTATATTTTTGTTAGAGCACTAACCTTAGTCTAAAATAAGAAAAATGAGAGGAAAATGAAAAGTACTATTTTCTTATAGTCATCACAAAAACATAAAGTGTATTTTGATGATACTAAAACCACAACAAAATACAACAAATATTTGCAAAGTGAACACACTGGGATTTATCACATCTTAAATATAATTTATCACAAAACCTTGCTTTTTTGTTGTATGTAGGTGATGTAAGCAGAAGAATGGACATCCAACCATGTCCAGGTCCTAATCCATGGAAGCTGTGAATATATTACTTTACATCACAAAAGGGACTTTGTAGATGTGATTAAGTTAAGGACATTAGGGTGACTCGTCTTGGATTGTCTGAGTGGGCCCAATGTGAACCTTAGAAGAGTTAGAGAAGATGTCATGATGGAAGCAGAATCAAAGAGAGACTTGAATATACCACTGGCTCTGAAGATGGAGAGTATGGCCATGAGGAAAGGCAGCAGCCCCTAGAAGTGCAAATAGCCAAGCGGATAGATTTTCCCCTACAGCCTCCAGGAGAAACTCAGTCTTGCAAACTGATACCTTGATTTTTACCCTAGTGAAACCTGTCAGAGACTTCTGAATTCCATAATTGTGAGATCAGTGTGTGCTGCTTTAAGTCACTGTGTTTATGGTATTTTGTTATAGCAGCAAAAGGAAACTTATACAATAGGTGAATTGGAGAGGCACAGTTTATGTTCACAATTCTTTTAGTTAAAGTGTAAGTCTCAATATGAGGAATGGCACAATAAATACAGTATAATATTAAATTATTTTGCAAGGCATTTAGGCAGATGCATTCTGCGAATGTGTATTTCAGTAATTTGAGGCTAAAACCTCATTTAGCAAATGTAAATAATTAAAAATGTAAAAAATATGAATAAGCCTTTATGTTAATGTTTTTTTGTTTGGTATCTTGAGTTTCTGCTGAATGCATTCATAACTCCTGATGCATAAGACAGTATCGCATATCTCATTATTTAAAACCCCTTGTTTTCTGCTTTACTTGCGGAATCTCTTATTCCTGGTCTCTGCCTACTAATTTCACATATTGACATCGTTCTCAATGATACAAGTGTCTTTGTCAACATTTATAATGTGAGTGTATCTAGCCCAATGCCTGGAATATGTAAGGATGCAAGTACTTTGTTGACAGCATTCAAATTAAAACTGGAAGCTGCTGTTTTTCCTTTATTGAATTAAGCATGGTAATGGTCTAAAAGTTATGAGGAAATGAAAGTCAGTACAATTCCATAAATTGGACACTTCTGTTCATTTCAGTTACACTTAAAAAGTAAAAGAAACTCTTTAAAAATCAGTTTGACAGTTATGTACCAAGATTTTTTAAAAAATTTATGTCCTTTGCCCTGGCAATCCCATTTCAAGCAAACCTAAAAAGTAATCATCAGACATTTACTAGAATAATTATGATAGTAACGATTACTAAAATTGGAGAATTGGGAGAAAAGGAACTATTATGCCAAATAAATAATTTTGAAAAAAGTTTTGATATCTTAGTAAATGGGATTCAGAATTCTAAAATACAATGCTTTTTCTTTTTTTATTAAAACTTTTTCTAATTTCTAAAGTTTACATAATTTTTGTCTTATGAATAGAAAAGTTGGTATAAAATTTATTTTTATTTTATATTCCCCAAATAAAAGGAAATGAATTAAAATCAATGCATTCACTGAGCACTCAAACAAAATGTTTTGGTGTCAGAATTATGCTGATTGTTGACCAATATGAATCAAATCTGGTGTGTAACTCTAATTATTTATTTACTGCACCTGTGTAATAACCAGCGGCATGCTGCATGGCACAAGAGGTGGCTTTGGTACTCCTCAGAGCAATTCTCACATCTACATGTAAATGAAGTATATGTTGACATAGTACATCTAGGCCACTAGTTTTAATTGTTTTTGACTAAATTAATTTATATTTAAGTCAAGCAGCAAAAATTTACCATATGTCTCTACAAAATATATTGCAAGCTATTTGACTGAAAAGTGGCTACATCAACAGGTATCATCACAGATAATTGCTTTTCTTCAGTGATCAAGTTACAGGAAGTAATATGGATCTTTAAATGGTGCCCAGAGCCTCACATAGTGGCTGGATCATACTAGCTCCTAACGGATAGTTGTTGAATCAATAAATTTTAAGGATTTATTAATGTATATTAAATTCTTACATATTTTTACTATTTTGACTTTGAAACAAGTACCTCCAGTATTAAAATTCATTAGTCTGTGCTGCTATTACATTATGCTGTGAGATAAGTTCAGTTTTGTTCTGACCAGTCTGTTATCAGAATTATACTGGAATAGAAATTAATGAAACCCGAGGTTGAAACCTCTGTTATTTGAACCATATTTATTCACAGGTTTCCATTTCCCTTCAAAGACCCTGTCTACACAAACTTTGAGGTAAAAGTCAAGGAAGAATACTTTCCTACTAATTCTCTTTAATACTATTCAACCGTGTTTATTAAGTTTACAGTAATGTAAGGAAAGTAGAAAAAGTTTAGTCAGGCTTTTGCCTCACATCTGTTACAAATGGGCAAGATTCAGCACATTCACCAGAAACAAGTTACAAAAGTAGTGTAACTGCACATGTGTGCCCATTTACTGATTCAGCATGATGGTTGTAATCATGTAATACTTGGCTTGTGGCCACTGCTGTGTACTAAAAGTATAAAGGTAACTGCCCTGAGCTGCTGGTTGGCAGAGCATGGAAGGTGGGCAGAGCATGGAGGGTCAGTGGAGAATGACAGACCTCATGTCTGAGGATAAAGCATGTCTGTGAAGCTCACATCTGAAGAATAAAGTATGTCTACCTTGCATAAAGCTGCCAGTATCTTCTTTTGATTACCTGACTCACGACCTGCACAGGAAGGGGCAGAAAGATCTGAGGTTTCAGCCTGACAAGTAAGCATTAAACACATTGTGTTGTGGGTCCTTCAGAGTAGACAGACATGTTCACGTCAGCTAAAATGCGCTGTTCCATGTCCTGTGATCCAAGTAGCCTGTGGGTGCTATGGGGTTGAAAGGGGATCTGCTCTGGACCACAAACACCACTGACTGCGGTGTATGCCATGGTTTTGACCGAAACACAATGTGTTTGCCTGAACACATTCCCTTCCTCTGGAAATAGCACCTAATTCTTTCCAGGAGCATTATGCTATGCATGGAGTTTAGAGCTATAATACCATGTTTCAATCTCCACTCTAACACGTATTTACTGTGTAATCCTGGACAACTTACTCTAACATCTTGTTGCTTACAGCTAATCATCTGCAAAATAAGGATAATAATAGCTCCAACATTAGAGAAATATTATGAGGATTAACTGAGTGGTTAATTTAATTGTGAAAGCAATTAGAACAGTATCTGATACATAATAAGCATTATAAATTATTTGTTAAGTAGACAACCCCTCTTCCTTGCATTCCTTCTTCATGGTACTTTCAATCAAGATTTTCTGCATTCTCTTGGCCAAGAGGGGTTTGGTGACACTGGACCAAAGCCAAATCCAGTCAGGTTCATTGTTAATCAACATCTCTGTCACAAGTAGCCTAGTATTTAAATCTGGCTATTGTTCCTTAGGGTAGATTCCCTGAAATAGGATTGCTGGGAAACAAATATAAAAATTGTTAATATCTTAGTGCATATTGCAAACTGCATTTTAGGGTGTTTCTGTAACTTTTAAAGCTTAACTGAAGTGTGTGGAAAATGATTCATTTTGACAGGGAAGCCCTAGTTTCTCCACTAGTCTCTGCTGCCTGGAGACCAGGCTCTTCTATCTCAATAGCAATGACTAGTATTTCTCCTATTGTGACATTATTGTATTTTAATTATGTTTAAGGCCATTTGAATGTCTTTTATTTATTTATTTATTTTGTATCCCTGACCATTTTCTATTGGCTTGTGGCTATTCACCTTATCACTATATGTGAACTGTTTATATATTAGAAGGAATTGCCTTTTTATCTACTATGTAAAATGAGGTCACTACCATACAGAAGATTTAAATTTTCTACATAGCTAAATGCATTGATCTTTTATTTTATGGATTCTGGATTTTGAGTCATAGTTAAGTCCTTCTGCACTCAGGAGATGCAACTCAATTTTCCCATGTTATCTTAGTGTACTTTTTTTGTTTTCATTCACACATTTAAACTGTTGATCCATTTCTTCTACAATTCTACAGTTATTAATCATAGATTAATTTGTTCTGGATTATGATGCCTGCCCAGGTAGAGAGATTTATGGAAGAACTCTCCCATATTTTCCTCTATTGCTTTTATGGCTTTACATTTTCACTCCAATCATTGATCTATTTATGATACATTTTGTTGCACAGTGGCTATGCAGTAGAACCACAATATTAATTAAATACTCCATGAGGCACTGCTGGGTATTTATCCAAAGAGATGGAAATTGAAGGGATACCTGCACTCCCATGTTTCTCACAGCTCTACCTACAATAGCCAAGTGTTGCATCCAGCCAAAATGTCCATGGACAGATGACTTGATAAGGAAAATGTGGCATATATACTCAATGGAATACTACTCTTCCATAAAAAGGAATGAAATTCTGCCATTTGCAATAACATGGGTTAATTTAAAGAAAATCCTATTAAGTGAAATAAGCTAGGCACAGGAAGACTAATACTACATGTCCTCATAAGTGGGAGCTAAAAATAAAATATTAAAAGAAAGAAAGAAAGAAAGAAACAGACAAACAACAATCACCACAATAATATGTTGAACTTTGAAAAGGAGAGAACAGAACTGAGGTTACTAGAAGTGGAAAAGGCGGCGGGGGGGATTAGTGAGAAATTGGTAAAGGGCCACAAAAAAATGGTAACATTGTGCAATGTTGAATATACAATTATCCTGATTTGAACATCACATATTGCACACAGATAATGACATTCAATGCAGTACCCCACAGATATGTACAATCAATTATATTTCAATAAAAGAAAGATTAAAAAAAATACCCCGGGAGGCTTAAACTCAAGTATCCAGAGCTCTGGATGATTAGTATTTTTAACATGTATATTGAGATGTTTGTCCCAGGACCACTTAATGAAAAGTCTGTCCTTTCCCCAGTGAACTGTCATGGCACTATTTTCCACAA
Organism: Galeopterus variegatus; assembly: GCF_000696425.1. NCBI lineage: Eukaryota > Metazoa > Chordata > Mammalia > Dermoptera > Cynocephalidae > Galeopterus > Galeopterus variegatus. Next base: position 23,460 of record NW_007731450.1, on the reverse strand, counting down.
GCAGTTGACTATAAAGAGAAGTGTTAATTTCTGGTCTCTCAATGGTTTTCCATTTTTCCATATCACCATTTTTGTGCCCAAACTACAATGTTTTGGTCATTGTAGCTTTATGATAAGTTTTGAAATCAGGTGGTGTAAGCCCTTCCACATTGTCTTTTTTAGCTTTTGTTTTGTGTGAGGTTTTTTTTGTTTTGTTTTGCTGTTGTCTTTTGCATTTAGACATAAATATTAGTATCAGTTAATCACTTTCTACCAAGAAAATCCTGCTACAATTTTGTTAGGGATTGTGAATTTACAGAAATATTTGGAAAGAATTGTCATTCAATCAATATTTACTCTTTCAATCTATGAACATGAAGTGTCTCTCCATTTATTTTGATCTTTAATTTAACCAATGTTGCATTATTTTACTAAGTTTATTCCTACGTATTCTTCTTATTTTTTATTATAAGCATATTATTATTACAAATCGTGATTTTTCTTTATGCTTTTTACCCAACCTATCCCTCCCCAAACCTCCCCCTCCGACCTCCACCCATCACTAGTATACTTAGGTTAGTTTTTCCCTTCTGAAAGTTCAACATATTGTTTTATTCTCTTTCTTTCCCTCCCTTCCTCCCTCCCTCACCATTCCCTCCCTCCCTCCCT
>NW_007731450.1:0-22368 GCF_000696425.1 Galeopterus variegatus | reverse complement strand
TCCCTTCCTTCCTTCCTTCCTTCCCACCCAGTTATAAGTGAGAATATGCAGTAATTCTCTTTCTGTGCCTGGCTTATTTCACTTAATATTATTTTCTCCAGACTCATCCACATTGCTGCAAATGGCAGAATTTCATTCTTTTTTATGGCTGAGTAGTACTCCATAGCATATATATATATATACCACATTTTCCTGATCCAGTCATCCATCAATGGACACTTAGGTTGGGTCTATATTTTGGCTATTGTAAATAGAGCTGCAATGAACATGGGAATGCAGGTATCCTTTTGATATGATGATTTCCATTCCTTTCAATACATGACCAGTAGTGGAATTGCTGGATCATATGGTAGTTCTATGTGTATTTGTTTGAGGAATCTCCAAACCTTTTACCAAAATGGCTGTACTAATTTAAAGTCCCACCAACAGGGTAGAAGGGTTCCCCTTTCCCTGTATCCTTGCCAGCAATTGTTGTTCTTGGTCTTTTTAATAATGGCCAGTCTAACTGGGGTGAAACAATATCTCAATGTGGTTTTGATTTGCATTTCTCTGATGACTAGTGATTTTGAGAATTTTTCATATACCACTAGGCCGTTTGTATGTCTTCCTTTGAGAAATGTCTATTTTCTACTTTGGCCATTTTTTTAATTAGATTATTTGTTTTTTTCCTGTATAGTTGTTTGAGTTCTTTATATATTCTGGATATTAACACCTTGTCAGATGTATAGTTTGCAAATATTTTCTCCCATTCCATAGGTTGTTTTTCTGCTCTGTTGATTGTTTTCTTTCCTGTGCAGAAACTTTTTAGTATGATATAGTCCCATTTGTTTATTTTTTCTTTTGTTGCTTGTGTTTTGGGGTCTTATTCATAAAGTCTTTGCCCAGTCCTACTTCCTTGAGTGTTCCCTATGTTTTCCTTTAGTAATTTTATAATTTCAGGTCATATATGTAAGTCTTTAACTCACTTTGAGTTGATTTTGGTATATGGTGAGAGGTGCAGATCCAGTTTCATTCTTTTGCATATAAAAGTCCAATTTTCCCAGCACCACTTAATAAAGAGGCAGTCTTTCCCCCAGTGTATGTTCTTATTGCCTTTGTCAAAGATCAGTTGGCTGTAAGTATGTGAGATGGTTCCTGGGTTTTCTATTCTGTTCCATTGATCCATTTGCCTGTTTTTATGCCAGTACCATGCTGTTTTAGTAACATAGCTTTGTAATATAATTTGAAGTCAGGTAGTTTTATGTCTCTGGTTTTATTTTATTTATTTATTTTTTTGCTTAGGATTGCTTTGGCTATTTGGGGTCTCTTGTTGTTCCATTATGAATATGAAGATTGTTTTTTCTATTTTTGTGAGGAATAACACTGGTATTTTGATGGGGATTGCACTGAATCTGTTGATTGCTTTGGGTAGAATAGACATTTTCACAATGTTATACTTCCCATCCAAGAGTATGGTGTGTCTTTCCAACTTTTTGTGCCCTCATTAATTTCCTTCAGTAGTGACTTATAATTCTCATTGTAGAGATCTTTCACCTTCTAGGTTAACTTGATTCCTAGGTATTTTAATTTTTAGTGACTATTATGAATGGGCTCACATTCTTGATTTCTTTTTCTGTTGTTCTTTAGTGGAGTGCAAGAATGCTACTGATTTTTGGATGTTAATTCTATATCCTACAATATTACTGAAATTCTTGATCATCTCTAAGAATTTTTTAGTGGACTCCCTAGGTTTTTCTATATATAGGATCATGTGAACGGCAATCAGGGATAGTCTGATTTCATCCTTTCCAATCTGGCTACCCTTTATTTCTTTCTCTTGCCTGATTGCTGTGGCTAGTCCTTCCAATACTATGTTAAATAAGAGTGGTGAGAGTGGGTATCCTTCCCTTTTTCCTGTTCTTTCCATTTTTCCCCATTAAGGAAGATATTGACAATTTGTTTGTCATAAATGGTTTGTATTCTGTTGAGATAGTTTCCTTCTATACCTTATTTGCTAAGAGTCGTTATCATGAAGGGATGTTGAATTTTTCTGTATCTATTAAAATAATCATATGGTTTTTGTCTTTTATTTTGTTGATGTGGTTTATCACATTTTTTTTTGACTTGCATATGTTGAACCATCCTTATATCCCTGGGATGAATTCCACTTGAGCATGGTCTATAATTTTTTGATGTGCTGCTGTATTCTGATTGTCAATATTTTGTTGAGGATTTTTGCATCTACGTTGGTCAATGATATTGGCCTGAAATTTTCTTTTTTTTTTTGTGGTATCTTTGTCTGATTTATATATCTGGGTGATGCTGGCCTCATAGAATGAGTTTGGTAGAATGACTGCTTTTTCAAATTCTTGGAAAGTTTGAAGAGAAGTGGTATTAATTCTTCTTTAAAGATTTGGTAAAATGCTGCTGCAAAGCCATACATTTCTGGGCTTTTCTTTGTTCAAAGATTGCTGCTTACTGCTTCAATCACTTTGCTTATAATTGGTCTGTTTCTTCTATTTCTATTTCTTCTTTGTTTAGACTTGGAAGTTTGTATTTGTCCAGAAACTTATCTTTTTACTCCAGATTTTCATATTTGTTGGCGTATGGTTGTTTATAATAATCTCTGATGATTTTTCATATTTCTGTGGTGTCAGTTGCAATGTCTCCATTTTCATTTCTGATTTTTGTTATTTGGGTCTTCTCTCTTCTTTTTTTTAGCCAAGCCGATGGCTTGTCTATTTTCTTTATCTTCTTAAAAAAAAAAAACAAACTTTTTGTTTCATTGATCTTTTGTATCATTTCTTGGGTCTCTATTTCATTTAGTTCTGCCCTGATCTTAATTACTTCTTTTCATCTACTAGTTCCAGGATTGGATTGTTCTTGTTTTTCTAGTTCTTTGAGAAACTTTCTAGTTTCTTTTCTAGTTCTCGAAGAACTAGATTGTTTAGGTTGTTTATTTGAAATTTTTCCATTGTTTTGATGTAAGCATTTATTATAATAAACTTCCCTCTTAGTTCAGCTTTTGCAGTATCCCACAAGTTTTGGTATGACATATTTTTATTTTGATTTCCTGTTTAATTTCTTCTAGGAGCCAAAAGCCATTAAGGAGTCTGTTGTTTAGCTTCCATGCACTTGAGTAGTTTCCAGAATTTTTGGTTGTTATTGATTTCCAGTTTTAATCCATGGAGGTCTGAAAAGATACTTGGAATGATTTCAATTTTTTAAAATTTACTGACACTTGATTTGTGACTTAACATGTGGTGTAGCCTGGAGGATGTTCCATATGCTAATAAGAACAATGACTGTTCTGTAGCTGTTGGATGAAATGTTCTGTAGATGTCTGCTAGGTCCAATCGGTCTAACTTGTCATTTAAGTCATGTGATTCTTTATTGATTTGTTGCCTGGAAGATCTGTCCAATGCTGAGAGGGGGCGTTTTGGTCACCACGGTTATTGTAGTAGGGTCTATCTCTTGTTTTGGGTCTAAGAGCATTTGCTTGCCATCTCTGGGGACTCCAGTGTTGAGTGCACACATATTTATGACTGTTATGCCTTCTAATTGGATAGATCCTTTTATCATTATACATTGGCCTTCTTTGTCTCTTTTTATGGTTTTTGGTTTGAAGTCTATTTTATCTGATATAAGTGTACCTACTCCTACTTGTTTTTGGTTTCCATTTGAATGGTATATTTTTTCCATCCCTTCACTTTTACTCTGTGTGTGTCTTTATAATTGAGGTGGGTTTCTTTAAAACGGCATATAGTTGGGTCTAGCTTTTTAATCCAATCAGTCTGTCTGTGTCTTTTGAATCAGGAGTTTAATCCATTTACATTTAGGATTGTTATTGACAGGCATTGCTTTACTCCTGACATCATATTACTTTTAGTTTAGGTATTTTAAATATCATTTGTGCCTTTTTTCCCTTTTAGTTTTTCATCTTCAATGTTAGTTGGATTTTTGAGGTGACATGATTTAACTTCTTCTTGTTTGTTTGTTTCTTTGTGTTTTGTATTTGATTCTTCTCTTATTGCATTGAGTTTTCTTAAGATCATTATTTGGAATTCTTTTTCAGACATCTCAAGAATTTCCTGCTTTATGGGGTCTGGAACTTGAGAATTACCATATTCCTTTGGTAGGGTAATATCTTCTTGTGTATTAGCAGTTCTAGTACTTTTTCATTGATGTTTGGTCATTTGGTAGGACACATGTTTCTTCTATTACTTTGGAGTGGTCTATGAGGGGAAAGACTTCCTCCTCTGTTTGTAGGCTGCACTGGTGATTCTTCTTGTATCAGTGCAATTGAGTATGCAGCGGGCTGCCATGACTCCTGCTCAGTTGGTGGGTGTGCCTTCTCCAGGGCTCATGGCAGGAATAGGCCAGTGCTTGAATGCAGGCTGGGTCATGGAAGGAGCACTCACCTGGGGTGCCTGCACAGTTGTTCAATGAGCATGCCTTCTCCAGGGCTCAGGGTGGGTGCAGGCTGGTGCCTAAAGTTGGGGCCATAGTGCAGGAGCTTATTCCTAAGTATTTTACTTTTTTGATGCTATTGTAAATGGGATTATCTCTTAATGGTAATTTCAAACTCTTCATTGCTATGTAATAGAAGTACAATTACATTTTTATATCAATATATTTTTGTATCTTTTGGTCTTTTAAACTCATTTATTAGCTCTACTAATTTAATTGTGTATTCCTTAGAATTTTCTATGTATACAATCATGTCATTTGTAAGTAAAGACAGTTTTACTTCCTCCTTTTCAATCTGGATTCCTTTCAATCATTTTACTTTTCTTACAGCAACAGGTAGACCTTCCCTTATAATATTCAATAGAAGTGTGAGAGATGGCATCCTTTCCTTGTTCCCATGCTTAGGGGCAAAACATTTAGCATTTTGCTATTAAATTTGATTAAACTTTATTAAACTGTAGGTTTTTATAGATTATCAGGTTGAGGAAGTGCTTTTCTAATTTTGGTTTCCTGACACTTATTATTAATAATTTCTAAATTTGTTGCAACTTATTTTGTGAACCAAAATATGGTCTAACCTGGAAAATGTCCTGTGTATGCTTGAAAGGAATGCCTGTTTGGCAGTAGTTGGATAAAATGATTTATATTTGCCGGTTGGGTCAACTTCTGTGATAATCTTGAACAAGTCTTCTATAATCTTGCTGAATTTCTGCTTGTCTTATTAATAATTGAGAAAAAGTAATTAATTTTCAGCCATTGTTATTGAATCATTGATATATCCTTTCTATTTATTAGTATTTTGTTCAATGTATTTGGATTTCTGTTGATAGATGCATATATACATTGTAATTGTTATGTTTTCCTGATGTTCTTAAATTTCTCTCTACATCTTTAGAAATATGTTTTAAAATTTTCAATTTATTTACATTTTTGAATTAAAAGTGTGTATCTGGTAGGTATTAGAGAATTAGTTGTTTTCTTTCTTTTTTAAAAATATCTCATCTGACAATCTTGTATTTTAGCAGTCCTGTCATATCTGTTACCATTTTTTATACAGTTGAGTTTTTATATGCCAATTTTCTTTCTTTTTCATTTGAATGCTATCATTTTTGTCCTTTCTTCACTCTTTTAATGCCTTCTTTTAGGTTAATCAAAAAAATTTACTTCCTTTTCTTTTTTAATATATTGTATTATATTATTAGTAATTGCTCTAAGGATTACAATATTTATCACAATCTGCTTCAGAATAACACTATTTTAAATAATTTTTAATAATACTATTTTAAACCCAGTAAAATATAGAAACACTACTCCACCATATCTCCTTTTCCTTCATTCTCATTTTTGTTATTATTTTCATATATATATAAACCAAGCCACCAAACTGTTTATAGTTGTAGTTTTATACCAACCCATGTAGTTTTTAAAAAATAATAAGAGAAAGTGAGAAAATATACATTTATTGGGACTTTTATATCTATAATTTCTGGCATTCTTCATTTCTTCATGCAATTCTAAGTGTCTCTGGTGTTGCTTCCATTCAAAAAGAAGGATTTCCTTTAGTGTTTATTTTTTAAGGTGGTTCATCTTGCAAAGAATTATCTCAGTCATTTTTGTAGCGATATATTTATTCTGCCTTCATTTTTGAAGAATAGTTTCATGGAAATAGAATAGGTGGTTAATTATCTTTTATTTTCTTTTAGCACTTGATATGTGGCATTCCACTGCCTCTAGACTTCATTGTAACTAACTCAACAGTTAACCATATTATTGTGGGAGTGCATTTATATTTTTGGCCATTTTCAAGTCTGCCCTGGCTTTTAATTTCCATCAGGTTCTCTCATGTATCCTCTGATATTTTTGCCATTCTGATTCAGATGCGATTGACCAAATATGTGTGGCTAGATCTGATGTATTTAAAAAGTCCTCAGTCAATCTAGGATCTGCGGATACCTTATCAGGAGTCATTTGGCTGTTTTCCAGAAATCCCCATAAAATCTTTGGCTAGTTCTGTTATTCTGTTGTTTAACTCAAATAGACCTGAAATCTTAGGCAAATGGAGCCTCTGATCCTCCTTGTTTTCTTGCCACCAAGATGACTACTTTAACTGACCACACTCCAACTTAAATGATGTCCCTTCATGAATGATGGGACGCATGCTGTTTTGAAGGTCTGCCACACGCTGGTTGAACCATGGCGCTCATGGAGCTGGAAGGCAGAATGGCGGATGAAAGCAGCCACAGCCAAAAATGTCACCAACTCTGACACCCTACCAGAACTTGTTCTGTATTTTTCATGAATAAATAGTTCTGTTTATTATAAGCCTTTGGTTGAATTCCAGGTTGCTTCAATGATTGTTTTTAACGGTCTCATCCAGATTTATAATTGCTTTTGTTATGAACAAGATTTGTTGACCTTCTCACTGTGTCACACTGGAAATTGCTCTGTGGAAGAGAAATTTTTATTGTTAAAAGACAAATGTTCTTAAAATATAATATAACATAAAGATCTTAACAGTTCTCTGGACAAAATTTCTTCATTGCCTGCCAAATTAATCTAGAATTTCCTACCCAAGTTCATAGCTCACCTCCCTCTGGCCCCAGCCTGCCTTTAAAGCCCTTCTCTGACCTTGAGTTTTGTTTGACTGAATGATATACTCAATACTTCTATTTTTTTTCCTCCAGAAACTATCCTTTCATTTTCCCTATAAAACTAAATAGCTCTCTATCACACCATGTATAAACTTCTTAGAGATTTCTCTATTATTAGTCACTTCTATACAGATTATATCCCCCCAAACTAAGATAGCCTCTCCTTGAGGGCACAGGCTATGAACTCCACATCTTCTCCCCAAATGAATCTAATTCAAATACTTGAAGAGGAAAAACATCATTGCATATTTATTTAATGAAACAAAGAATGAAAACATAATGGATTTCCCTTTGAGAGAAAGTAATATCTTATGCATGTGCATCAGAAAGAATAAGAAAAATGCTGAAAAAAGAGGTCTTAGGAAAGAAATTCAAGATTCATAGTCTTGATTTCCTTAGCAAAATAGTGACTTCCTTGGTTCTAAGTGATCTGGAAAGGGAGGATTTGGGGTTTAAGGACTGCAGGTATTTTCAACAGCCAAGGATGAGGCTGAGGGAAAACCAGATTTGGATAAGAAATGAGGGATGGGAGTAAGAAAAATATAGAAATCATAAATGTCCTGTGTAGGAGAGCCCTTGAATAGTGTTCTGGATAGAACTTAAAGTAATCTTGACCTGAGTGGAACTTGGTTAGACTAGTGATATCCCCAGTCAAAGACCCAAATGTTGGCTACCTTCATCTCTGTGCACAAAGCAGACATAAAGCTTTGGTCTTCGGATGGCCTTCAGGAACTCAGGCACTGTTCTCCATAGAGATCTGGCTCAGCTCACTTTCACCTGGTCATAACCTTTGGGAGTATGCGTGAGGGATTATAGAAAGCATTCTCTTCCCACACTAAGGCACAACTAAAATTTCTCAGTGCAAGGTAGAGGCCTGTTTTTTTTTTTTTTTTTTTTTTGAACAGGAAATCAGAGTAAGACCACTACAGACCACAGATTTATATGAAAAGGAATCCATGACTGTCCCTGATCTTTTAGGTGCAAGGCTATCAGCAATAATTTGTAAAACCTGGAATTCTTTTTTGTCAATAGGCAAAATAGTCCTATTTCAGAAATTTCTGTAAACATTAAGTGGCTCATTTTTTTTACCTGCCTCATATAAATGCATTTGCCTGGCCAATTCCCTCATTCTTGTTTTTCTTTTTCTTTTCTTTTTTTAAAATCAAATTCATATTATGAACCAGTAGCATAACTGAGAGTGAGATTAAAATCTTGAGGTGTATTTACCCAATATTGAATTCCATTGAACTGTTTTAGAGTCTTTCCTTCCTTCTCTGACAGAATAATTGTCTGCAATGGAGAAAATTCCCTGGTTTATTACTAAACTTACTCTAACACCCAGTCTATTTTATGCTACCAGGAGAAAAGTACATAACTCACACTTGTGAAAATGTGTTCAATTACATTATTCATCCTTTTGCACTGCCCTAAATATATCAGAATAATCTCAGATAACTTTTTTCTTCCACTATAAGGTAAAACTCACATCCTTTTAACAACTGAAACACTTAGTTCAATCTTATTTGTCCCTTGTGAAAAAAAAATGTAGGTTTTACTACCCACTATATCACTCACTCAATTTATGGCTAGCATAATGTTTCTGCTTTCCTACAATATTTCACAATAGTCAATTTAAAGATCTCATCACCTGATGTAACCCATGTTTGCAGCTTGTTGTTAAAAACACTCAATAGACCACAAGTGGGCACAGAAGCCAGGGATATGCACTTCTTAAAGATGAAAATAACAAAAAATAGCTTGCCTTTGCTAACATAATCCCTTCCTATTATTTCTACACACCTTATTTTTCTCTCCACAACCCTTATTTTGATGTCTGTTAAAATTTGGATAATTCCTAATTTTAGTTAGCACACTTTAGCTCAAGACAAATAGCTCTTTCAGGGTCCCATTCCTGGATATTTAAAAATATGGATTATGTTAAGAATCCAGTCTCTGACAAAAATAGAGTTTTGAGAAGCTCTCCAGCATTATTCTGGAAAAATGTCACTGCATCTTGTAGTAGGCTATAAGGGGAAGAGGAGAGTATTGGCAGAGAGCCAGAGTTTTGTGTTAACTTCAAGAGCAAAGGTAATTTTTAATGCTTCAGCATCATTCATGAAATATTATATATATAATTTGTACTCACAATAACATGCCTGCTCTCCAAGGAAACATTAAAATAAATAGCTTCTTTAACTCTTTTGTACCTTGATCATATCTTATTTTGATGAACCCATAAAAAGGGAAGGTAAGATTGATGTTGGGCAGATCAGTAGGGCAATCATGTAGTTTATTACATATTTATGATTCTGAAAGATCAAAGGATGTTTTTGTGCACATAACTTGGCAAACGGATTTTGCCACGTTCAGATATGTTCCAAGTGACTTTAGTGGGGAAGTGGAAAGATCTGGCACTATGCCTGTAGTACTATTTGGCAAGACATTGAATGATGGTAGGATTCAAGAACACAGTAACATACTGTATTACATGTATATGTACACACATTCTATATATGTATGCACACATTCACTTGTATATAGGAAACGTGTGTAAATATGCATACTTTATGTAAATATGCTCAACTATTACATAATCAGAGTAGTTCAATGAAATGGTGATATCTGTAACAGTTATACTGTGTCAACTCAGAAAGGCTGCATTATTCTTCCTTATTGCACTAATTTCAAGAATATTGTAAGTAAAAATGTTACCATTAGAACATTACAGATTTTTAAATGTACACATACTAATATAGTCCTGTGCAGTTTTAATTTAATAGTATAACATTTTGAGGGGTGTGCTAGTATAATCCCATTGCACTATAGGGGCAAGGATGCTAAAAAGATATGGCTCCTTCCTCACACACTGGGGCCTCCCAGCCTCTCAGAACCCAGTGAATTCCCCTTATCCCTAACCCTGCCGCAGCAAAATTTTGTTATATGTATGATGTGTGTGTGTTGGGGAATGATTCAGTCTGAATGTTCCTTTGCCATAGTAAATTCAATTCTTATGATTATTAAAATGGTCTAGTATTCTGTTAACAAAAATACTCTTAGTATAAAGTTAGAATTTGAAAAATCATGACCTCTGTTTAATTTTTTCTGTATTGAAATTATGGCTTTTCTCTTCTTAAATATGAACAGATTGTTAAAATTATGGTATCTCAAGATTTCTCAAAGTGTGCTGCAAACATGTTAATTATTTGGGTTACTGATGAATTTCTATAGTACAGACAGTATGGTATTGAAAATCTCCAAGAGTGGCTCCAACATTTCCCAGAATGATAAGCATCAATGATTCCTTTAAGCACTGCATCAGGTGCACTGTGCAGAACCTACCCTGGTAAGCCCCTGATTACCTGATGGGTCCTCCATTGCAATAATAATTTATAATGTACTTAATACCAGCCATTGAGTGCCTTTAGTTATTTTACTAATCATTTGCCTAAATACTCTTAATAAATCCTTAAAACATTCACAGATGGAGAAAGTGAAACCTGGAAAAGTTGACCAATCTGGCTGTGAGCACAGGACTAGTGAAAGCATCAGGATTGGAACCAGATTTGCCCAGCGTTAAGAGCTATTTTTAAAATCATTTCAAAATAACTTTATTATGGGGCCGGCCCAGTGGCGCACTGGATAGTACGCCGCTTGGGAAGCGCGGCGGCGCTCCCACCCGAGGGTTCAGATCCCGCATGCAGACCGGTTCCCGCTCACTGGCTGAGCGAGGCGCGGGAGCAGCGCCGAGGGTTGCGATCCCGTTGCCGGTCCCCGGTCCGGTGCGGGGGCAACACTGAGGGTTGCGATCCGTTGCCGGACACGGAAAAAGACAAAAAAAAAAAAATAACTTTATTATGTTGGAATATCTTTATCCAAGTATGAGTCTTCACCTACAGCAGCTGTGATGAGAAAGGACCATTCCATCTACTACCATGTTCTATAACAAGTTATATCACTTTGCTGTCAGGGGCCAAGTGTTTCCTGCTTCAGATATACTGCTATTAAAGTTGATGCTCTGAATGTTGGCATGTATTTGCCAAACATTACTGCTAAAATAATCAAAGGGCAAACATTAAATGATGACCTAAATTAAGAAAACATATTGGATGTTGTGGAGAAAGAAACTAGAATGTTTTGCTATTAGAACTTACGACTGAGGCAACTAGTACCTATTTCTTGGACGACTTTTACTAAAATGAGGTGATTTGTTAGCTTGGTTTTTCTTTCTGCCTTTTATTTAGGTGAGCAATTTGGGGGAAGTGTTGAGCAGAAAATGTGGGGTGACACCTGAACCCTGGTATTTCCTGACTCACTTTGATACTTGTGATGGTAGAAGTTCATATGAGATTGAAAGCTACATATTCTGCATGTATGTATGTATGTTAAGACTAAGATAATGGTTTTAGACAGTCTCAGCAGTAAAACTTTTTTCTTGCAAGTCACTTTGTGCATAGTTGATAACTCCAAGTCCAGGTTTGAAAGCAAAATTTGTTCTTCAGATATGTAAATACTAGTATTTGTGTTTGAGCTTCATAACCTCAAAAAAGAAGTGCAATTTCTGATTAGGATTTTATACAACTTGATTGACTCATAAAGCTGAAGGAAGACATCAAAATGTGATAATAGATACAGAACCTGCCAACACCCTGGAGGTAAATATCAGTATTACGTGGAGCTAAGGCAATTCAAGGCTTATCACTGCATGAATGTTGCTTTTACATATACGTGTGTATATATATGTGTGTGTGTGTATGTATGATGTGTGTATATATATGTATATATACACACACACACACACAAACTATATTTGGTGTGTGTGCATGTGTGTATGTGGTGTGATGTGTACTTAAAATGTGTTTCATGCTGAGTATTTGCAGAATTATATATATAAAAAAAGCCTAGGAAAAACTCTAGCTGTTACTACTCACTGATTGAATGTGTATTGCTCCAAAAAATGTTCATTTACAGACATAAATTGTGACCAAAGGTGTAACAAAAATATGTACATAAAAACAGTGTGCTCCAGAAAACATGAAAAATTAATCTGTGTCCTCACAGAATTAAGAAGACATTGCTGTAAGTGAAAGTTTGAACTACAAAAGTGCTAAATTCCTCTAACTTTTTATGACTTAAAATTATATTCCCTAAATGGTGTTCTTAGTAGAGAATTTCCCCTTTTTTTAGGCTTACTTGATTCCATTTTTGTCAAATTCTAGTCAGATTTACTCATTGAAAGGAAGTCTAATGTATGTTTTTAAAGTAGATAGAAAAGTAGACTTCAATGAGGAAACCTCTTGCTAAATCCTTTGAGATAAAATGTGTCCATATAATCATTAAACAGTTGAGGAGGTATTAACACTTGCCAAAATAATTCAACTTTTGTTTCAATATTTTTTCACATCTTTCCTGCAGAAGATAACGCAGCCCTATAAAATACCTTCTCTAAATATGATTTAAAATTTGGGGTCTTTTCCCAAACGGACCAATTCAGACTAGGCAACAGCTTGGACTCTGGAGTCAGACTGCCTGGATTTGAATCCTGACCATTAATTAGCTGTGCAACCTTGAGTAAGTTACAAAATCTCTCTGTGCCTCAGCATCCTCTGGAAAACGAAGACGATAATAGTTCCTATCTCAGAGGGTTGCTATGAACATAAAACAAATAATATATGTAAAATATCTAAAAGAGTGCCAAGCAAATAGTTAACACAGAGTAATAACTATGTCAAATAAGTACAAAAATTAATTATAGGATTCTCCAGATAGTGACATTCCTAGGCCATGTCTTCCTCATGGGTCCATCAAACATTTATTGAGTACCTTCTGTATGCTAGTTTCCATGTTAGATGAACCAGATTTACCTACCTGCAGAGTAGCAGGAGCCTTATACTGAGGGATGCTGTTATGTCGTGATCTTTTTCTGGGATCTGGAATTCTTTTCCCTGACAATGCCCCTCCACAAAAAAATAAATAAATAAAAATAAAAGAATTTCACAGTGAAAGAGCCTGATGAACCTATGTTAGCCAGGTGGTCAAGGTTAACATTGCCATGTTGATAGCATGTAGTCTTGAGAGTATGTGATGAGCACGGCACTTTACCTCTGTGATCTTCTTCTCAAAAGCCCATAACCACAGTCTCATTATGAGGAAATCATCAGACAAATCCAGATTGAGGGACATTTCACAAAATACCCTACCAGTACTCTTCAAAACTGCCAAGGTCATCAAAAACAAGGAAAGTTTGAGAAACTGTCACAGCTGAGAGGAACCTAAAGAGACATGACAACTAAATATAATGTGGAATCCTGGATGGGATCCTGGAACAACAACCAGAAAAAAAAAAAAAAAAAAAAAAACAAAAAAAAAAAAAAAAAAAAAAAACCAAAGAACAAAACAATAAAATCAGTAGGAACTAAGAAAATCTGAGTACTCTATAGACTTTATTTTAGTTATTTAATTTATTTAGTTGATAATAAATCAATATTGGTTCATTAATTTTGACAAATGTGGCTACAATAAATTACGATTTTAATAACAGGAAAAACTGATTGTGGGGTATATGGGAAATCCCTATACTACCTTTGTAATTTTTCTGTAATTTAAAAAAATGCCCCTCTGTGCCACAGAGTTATGGTTGCAAAATTTTCTCAGATTCCAGGGATCCCTGAATGGCCAAACCCTCAAACAAGCAAATGATCCCTTTTCTGTTCAAGGACTTTGCTGATGAAACAGACCTATCCAAACAGAAACGACAGTCATTAACACAGCTTTAACATTCTCCTCAGCATTTTTAATGGAAATGTAAATGGAACTACATATTGAGGACTCCCATTTAGAATAATAATGAGAGCTTAGTATTCACTGGACCCTTATGGTATGCTACGTCCTTGCTAACCTCTTTCCTTGGATTAGCTCTTGGTAGCTGTTCAAGAGCCTATGCAGTAGATACCGTATTGACCCCATATAGGGAGACCATTTGCACTTGTGTCTGTGATGGGCTTGTCCCTGTTATGGTGCAGTTTCAATTCAACTCTCTGCATGCAAAGATATCTCTGCTTTTCTTGAACTGAATGTCCCAGTTCAGATGACTAAATGGCTATTCAATAAGTGGCTCCACTGGGCTTCCTGGCACAAACTATGTGACACTGTAACATCGCACAGTTCCCAGTAGGACATTCCATTCTTCATTCCACTAAGGAGAGCAAACATAGCCCTAATTCTACAGGAAAGGGGTAATAGTGCTATCTGCGTTCCCCACAAAGAAACTAAGATATTTGACTAATGCCTGGGGGTGCACAAACAAATAGCAAGATGGGCTGTACTTATCTGGTGGATTACAAAATTTTTGAAATACTCTAGAGATAAATCTGTCTGCTAATTATTGTTATTAATCAGTCTCATATATGGGCCTGCAGAAAACACTGAGAAGAAAATGGCTACATTGAATCAAATCTCCAATTTGTTAGAAGGTGGGCAACAGCACAGTGTCCATGCTCAGGAAAATCCTGTGCTTGCTAATGCTCTGCTGTTGTGATAGTGAAATTCTTAACAATTTTTGAACAGGGGGACTCCACCTTTTCATTTTGCACCAGACCCCACAAATTATGTAGCCAGTTCTTTTCATAAGATTTGGTCTGTTTTTCTCAAATGAAATCTTAAGTGCTGCTTTTGAAAGTAGTCTATTGGAGTAGCCACTTAACTTTATGCTTGCTGAGTTTTCCTCAAGGAAAACGTAGCTATTTGTATCTTAATTCCTTATATAAAATGTTCCAAATCAAGTGGGTTAAGTAACAGAACTAAGCTCCTATCTTTCTATCTCCCTATTGCGTGTCCACAAACACTGAATTCCAGGCCCTGGGCAGGTAGAAACATTGGACCTGTAGTGAGATTTGAATCATAGATACAGACACTGTCAAACAAACCAGAAGAAAGTTATCAATGCACTACTACTTTCCTATCTGGCCTGGTCTAGAAATTGAATACCCAAGCAGTTGGCCTACAATCACAGCACATAATTCCAGATCTGTAAGTGGCCCAAGAGAAAGGATTTTATAAAATGATGGGGCAGAAACATTTTAAGGCCATTTATCTGTAACTGACATTATGTTCACCTAAGCCAGGCAATCTCTGATCTCCAAATTTGCAAACAAGGAAAAGAAATTGTTTTTATTAAAGAGTACTTATGGACAAACATTGATAAAGGATTATTAAAAGAAATCACACAGCTTTTTCACACTTTGAAGGACCCTATACTAGTAGTTTTGAATTTAACCAGCTAAAAGTTTCATCATATCAATGAAAGTGTTATTTATTTTTTCTTTTGGTTTCTTGCTGAAAAACTAAAACCCTTAGCTAAAAAAAGCCTATCTCTTCCAGAATTTTTGACATGCCCCATCTTTGAGGGCTGAAGAAAACGTAGAGAAACTACCGAGGATGCCACCAGAGTGAAATGTCTCCCTGAAATACAGATATTTTCTGAGTGTTGCTGCTAATTTACATTATCTAAAGAACTCTTGGTTATGGAACCTCCTGCTTAATGGAGAAATTCAGTTGTGAAATCACCACTTTGTTGTCTCCTCGTTCACATTGTGTCCTTCTGAGGCACCTGCCTCCCTGTGGGGAATCTGTGGGCCAGGCCTTGCCTTAGCAGCAGAAGGCCTCTAATGAAGTCCGTTCTGACATCCCACCTCCCAGAGAGTGTCTTGGCCACATGGTCACCTCTGAGCACGCTTGCAGAGGGTACCTTCTCACCCCTGTCAGCCTCTTTTGCTGAGTTTAAAACCTTATTACAATTAGAGTGGAAAAGCCTCACTGGGTTATTTAGATGTTATCTCTGTCAGCAAAGAAATTTTCTACAGTGTATCCTACAAAACTTCTTCTAAACTAATGTTAATTGGCAGAGAATCCTCTAGTGTTCTGGAGAAAATTGTGGTACCCTGTCAGAAGGTTTTCTTTGGGCTCATGATGAAATAATAAAACATTCTCTCTCCTCTTTTTTTTCCCTCTCTTAACTCTCTCTATTTCGCTTGATCCCACCTATATAAGATTTTGCAAATGTACTAACACTGAGCAGAGATGAAATTCCTTCATTTGTAAAAATATCCAGTTTCATGCACTCTGTGTCAATTTGTCCATAGAGCACAGCTTTCACTTCTGGATTAAACTACCACGCTCAGCCCTGAACAGAGAATCTTCTGGGCTGGTCCCTACAGAAAGTGGCCACTGACTGGATCACCTGTTTCCAGGGGGAGCCAGTTAATGAGCTGGTAAAGCACCCAAGGCATGCAGAGTTCTACCATAAAAGTGATGAGTGATGCCAATCAGATTTTCATTTTGGAAGTTTGAATTAAAAGATGCGAAAGGATCTAGATAGATTTAGGGGCAAATGCAAAGTCCTCATGTAGAACTGGTCATACATATGCAAGAGAAAGGATAGAATATACAGTTGTGGGGAGAAAATCAGAAATGTGAATAACTCTGAGAGACCAGGGCATAGCAGCAGCTCTTATATTTCCAATTGTATTGAGTAGAAATCCTTCCATTTACTAAAATCTCTAAACAAACAATGTGGAAGAAGCTCATATAATTCTCTATTTATCTTATTTGAGTTTGCTCAACTGAACTTTTATTCTTTAAATGTTTGACTACTTAGCTGGGGCACTAAGAAACAAAAAGGGAGTGGAGGCCCTGTCTTTGTCTCCTGCTGACATATAAGGAAGTAAAAATGGAGACAGCATATTGATTTCTTACTGGGGATAGGAAACATATCACACCATCACTAAATGTACTTCTCATACAATCTCAGAAAATAGGTGCAATTATACTCCTACCAGAGATAGAGAAACTGAAATCAGAAATGTCAAATAATGTGTCTATAGTAATTGGAGAATCCAAGATTTAAACAAAATGTTTCTAATTCCAAATCTCACAGTGTTTTCATTATGAAATGTTTTGTTGTTATGAAATGTTTTATTGTTTAACTACAACAACAACAAGGGTAATGCAAAAAGTAGAAAGAAGAAAGAAAAGGAAGGAAGGAAGGGAAAAGAAAAAGAAAGAAAGAAAGAGAAAAGAGAAACTCACACTGATTGAGTCACTCCTACATGCCAGAGCTTTTACATGTTACTTGTTACATCCTTCAGTCCTCACGATGACACACTGCAAAGCAGAACTGACATTTGTATTTTCACATATGAGAAAATTGAAGCTTAAAGAAGTCAACAAAGTCATGTTGCAAGGGGTAAAGCTAAGATTTATACTATTTCAAATGACTCCAAAATATCAGCCTCCACTAAACTGTGGTTTGGTCCTGGAGAAATATCCATGAGAGAACAATTATATTTATTATGCACACACACACACACACACACGTATATATTAAACAATTATATGTGTGTGTGTCTCCCTCTATATACATATATAAATAAAATTACAAACTAAGAGTTTGGAGGGACCATCGTCAGGCAGACAATTTCGACACACTGATGGAGTCTGAGAGCAGGGGAAGTGTGTTGGTGCACAAAACAATGGAACAAGCTGTGGCCTCTGCCCACCCAGAGGCTGCTGCAGTTTGGACATGGAGCTAGTGAACCTGCTAGAACCCCTGGATGCTTCTGATACAGAGACGACAGGTGCAGCACAACCTACTGTAAAATTTACTCATCACTTCTACACGTTATAGTCTACTTCTCTAGGTTTTTAATAAAATGGGCATGTTTGATAGTATATGTATAATCAAAAGTTTCTTTGAATATAGGTCTGTTTCCATTCACTAACAAAAATTATATTGAACAAGTTGACATGTGTTGAATGTTTTTATATACCGAACTCTTCAAACAGTTATATTAATTTATTTTCATAACAATCCACTAACTTGGTATTGTCCCTATTTTTTAGAAGAGAAAACTGAGATTGACAGGGTCTAGGGAATTTCTCTAAAAACACATACCTATTGCAGGTAGAGCGAGGACTCCAACACAGTCAGATCTGACTCCCAATTCAGTGCTCTTTACACTGTTCATCAATTGTTTTGAGTTTCCTCTTTCTAGTAGAGGACACAAAAGCCAATCAAGGTAATGAGAAGTCAGTTTGGAAGTTTTGCATTTCTGGGTATATATTAACATAGAAAACCACAGTGTCATTCTACAATGACTAAATAAATAAAATTTTGTGTGTGCGTGTTTGTGTGTGTGTAAAAACAAAATAAATTCAGCTGCTTGCACAGCACTTGATGCATAGTAGGAACATAATGATTACTTGCTGAATAAATGCATGAAGAATTCAGGGGGAAATCTTGATTGAATGTTTCTTTACTTTTCTTTAATTTGCCTATTCAGCATAATCCAGCAAATTTTGAGCCAATGATTAATGTTGAAAACACATTCAAGAGAACAATGCTTTTGAAAACAAAGAACCAAGTCACTTTGATGTGTCGAGGCAGAGCCAAAGCCTTTTGTACCTCTGCAGACCGTTTATTATTAAGCTTACTGATTAGCTAATCATTAATTAATTTAATTATTAATGCTATTTACATATTTGGATTTTTGCAGTCATTAAGCAGCCCTGCTACCCTCCCTCTTCCTTTGCATATTAAAATAAAATAATAGGGTTGAGAAGTGAGAAGATAAGTGACAAATTAAGCTATGAGATGCACAAGGCAAGCAAACCACAATGCCTTATAATGAGAGATTACACATAAGAGAAGAAAGGAATTGCATGGAATCTGAGAGAAGGATGGGCCATTTCTCTGTAAGGAACTTCAAAACTTCAAGGTAAAGGCTCCGTATGAATGCGCATCTGTGCACAATTTATAACAAAACCTGAGAGCTTGGAAACCTGATCATACATGCAGCAAATGCAGCTGCTGGTTGAAGCCCACATGTCCCCATAATTCCCATGGTACTTGGTGGCAGTAGGGGAGGGGTAACAAAATTTCTTAGCATGTTTGGTCTCATTTTGTTTAACCTGAAATTGGACTAAAAATGCTGCACTTCAAGTAAAAATTAACATGCACCCTCCAGAAAGAACAAAAAGGTATAAATTATGTCTGATTGAACAAACACAACTCCACTGTTGAACAGCCAGTCAATGGCGAGGGCAGGGAAAGGCAATGGAGCAAGGTAATGTGTAATCTCACCAGTCAATGGACTGTGGGCAGGCCTGGGCGGCCCATCGCTGGAGGTGTCAGGGAGATAAATAGCAGAGTGTCCTCCTCAAAAATATGATTAATACCCTCCTCGGTCCACTGCTGGAGATGTAGTGGGTGCAGCTGGTCTGGACAGCAGTTGCATAGAGGGAAAATCCGGGATGATCGCAATGGAGCAGAGAGGGCAAAGAGGAGGACAAATAGCCACCAGAAGGGGAAAGCTGAGGCCTGACAGGCAGGGAGGGGTCTACGCTGGCCACGGATCTTCTTGAGCTGCAGCTTAAGTAATGCTTAGGGCCTCGCCTGCATGTACACCTGAGCCCCGGAGGCCATGATCTTCAGGGGAAAAGACAAGCTGAAGTTGAATCCTTGTGGAACATAACATGTCACTCCAGAAACAGTGAGTGATCTTGAAGAATTGTGGTATTTGTGATAGGACTGCTGTGTAATTGGCACACTCCCTTCGAACTTTATTTAATACTCACACATCAATATGTGCAAATGTTGTTAGACAAAACGATTACAGATGGGAGAGCTACCCAAACCTAGACTTGTTGGTTTACTAAAAAAATCGTTTTAAAATATAGTGAAGTGAAAGGAGATTTTTACAAAACTTAATATTGACATCCAAAGCTGAAAAAAAAGTGAGAAAAAATATTCAAAGCCCAAGTGAACTCTAGTCAAGACTTTGTCCTATATTATATTCTACAAGGATATGAGGAATCCCTAAGAAAGGGGTGCAACCCCAAAAGGTGAGAAGGAGCAGCAGAAATGCCAAGGTGTAAGATTGGCAAGAGAATCCAGAAGGTGGTGATGTTAGTGTCCTATTTCTGAGCAAATGGAAAGATGTTGGTGGGAAAACATTATCTAATAATCTAAAGTGTTTTAATGACTTGATCTCAATAATCACAACCATTATGATAAGGCATTTTTGTATGTTGTGGTTTATACTTTTTATGGTCCTTCAATCTGTGACTTCTAGACTATCATCTCCAACAGGGTTTCCCAAACTGTAACGTGCATATGGATCACTTGGTACCTTGTTAGAACTCTGATTCTCGGGCCGGCCCGGTGGTGCACTGGATGGTGCGCCGCTTGGGAGGCGCGGTGGCGCTCCCGCCCGAGGGTTCGGATCCCACATACAGACCGGTTCCCGCTCACTGGCTGGGTGAGGCGCGGGAGCAACACCGAGGGTTGAGATCCCGTTGCCGGTCCCCGGTCCGGTACGGGGGCATAGTGCGCCGCTTGGGAAGCGTGGTGGCGCTCCCGCCCGAGGGTTCGGATCCCACATACAGACCGGTTCCCGCTCACTGGCTGGGTGAGGCGCGGGAGCAACACCGAGGGTTGAGATCCCGTTGCCGGTCCCCGGTCCGGTACGGGGGCAACACTGAGGGTTGCGATCCGTTGCCGGACATGGAAAAAGACACAAAGACAAAAAAAAAAAAAAAAAGAACTCTGATTCTCACTTAATAGGTCTGGTGTGGGTCCCAAGATTCTGCATTTCTACAAGCTCTTAGGGTATATTGAGGCCACTGGTCTATGAACCACATTTTGACTATCAAGTCTTAATCATATGTCTTTGGTGGTGAAATTGACCAAACACACAGGTAGCAGGTACAGAGCCAAAATTTGAACCCACAGATTCTTGACCAGAAAACCCTTACTTCTCTGGTACATCAGTGTCCCTCAGACAAGGATATGCCACTCATTCCCAAAAGAGTTGTGACACCAGTTACAGAAGCAGTAAATATGAGGTAGAAAATTGATCTCTGTGTAATGTCTCTAATGTCTCTCTGAGTTAATGAAACACTGTGCTACTGGCAAGATTTTGGGCTATGGTAGGATAGCAGAAAGAAATCCTTAAAGTATCCATAGAGGTAATTTGTTTAAAAGAAATACACTGGCTGTAGATAGAACTAGCTAGGTAGAGCCAACCACCTAAAAATAAGAGTAGCTCCTCCTGGCCATAGTCAAAGATGATCAGAGTAAAAGTTCTTATTGGCACAGTCTAGGAGGTAAGAACTTTCCCAGGGCCGCCTAATCTGGCCACAGCAGAGCTCTTCATACCCCCACCCCCATCTAAAGTCAGCTTCACAGCACCTTCTCCCAGTAATTTTTAAAGCTTTGCCAAAACATGAAACTAAGCCCTGTATTAACATGACTCCAAAGATATAACTCCACTCAGGAAATTGAGATATGCTCAGAGTATAGTAAACAGCCAAAAGATGTAGCTACAAATAACCAATCATTAGATCAGTTCAAAATTATTTCTAATTATTTACAGATTTTGCATCACATCTATTGTTGTTGAATTTTATATCTATCATTGGGTCATTCATTGCTTTATGCTTACCATAAATATTTCCTAATTCTTCAACTTAAGTCACAATCTTGAATATTAGCAATAATTATCTATTCCTATATATATAGAAATAGATATATAATAATATACTAGGGTATTCCAAAAAGTTTGTGGAAAAATAGCCTTAAAAGATAATATGAATTTTTTCCAATGCATTTTTTGAAGTACCCTAGTATAATGAAGTATAAATATATATACAAATATGCATATTTGCATACATACAATTATTTTCCACTCAGCTTTAGTTTGAAAAAAGGATAAAATAAATAGTTTCCAAGATGGCCAAAAATAAATAAATAGATAGATAGATAGATAAATAGATTTTTTTCATTGCGAAATTAGTTTGGGAACTATTATGAGCCCTATTGCTTTCTTAAAAATTCACAAGGAGAGTAAGAGTCTCTGAAACTCCAGGGCCCCTAAGAAACCTGACAACGAGCTTGTCTGCCTTAGTCCATCTGGGCACTCACAGAATTATCTTCATCAATCCCACACCTGAGGACACTTGCATTGCTGCAAACATTATTCAACGAGCTTGTCTGCCTTAGTCCATCTGGGCACTCACAGAATTATCTTCATCAATCCCACACCTGAGGACACTTGCATTGCTGCAAACATTATTACTTTGTGGCATTTCTAGAAGCAATAAAGTTTTAAGAGACATTGTACTCCTAAGATGGCGACGGGTCTCGAACGCCCACGTCAGGAAACAGCGCGATCCTGAGAGCTATGTGCTGTGATACCAGAGTATTGACTGCATT
>NW_007731449.1:134661-159739 GCF_000696425.1 Galeopterus variegatus | reverse complement strand
TTCTGTGACCCTACAAATATATATTGTCAATACATTTGTACAATAATTTTTTTTATAAAACTGGCTAAGAAACTACATTAATAGTGTATATTTTTCCTTTCTCCTTTTATTTGGAATATTTTTATCAATGAAAGAGTTGAAATAATCAGAGTCAAGCAGGAAATAAATGGTGTATGGACCTTGGACAATTTGGTGAGAGTTTAATTAAGGAACTATTTATAGAAGTGTGAAAAGGGCCTAACAGCAAAGTCCCATTCCCAATATTAGGCCTGAAAAGGCTAAAGAAGGCNATTTCCACAATATGTGTAAAGGAGGTTTCTGGAAAAATGATACTGCTCAAGAAACAATAAATAATAGGGCTTACATTGCAATAGAATAATAATTTAAGAAAGAAATATTAAATCACATGTAATATTTAACAAATGTTAAAAAAAATATAGTGGGCAAAAACAGTCAAGTCAGCAATACATATTCAAATTATTCTGATTTCCTTAAGGTAAAATAGATAAGGAATTATTGAGAGCAATAGTGATTCTGCTGGAGAGTTCAACTTCTAATAGATCAAAGTGGGGGCCGGCCCGGTGGCGCATGAATAATTGCGCCGCTTAGGAAGCGCGGCGCTCCCACCCGAGGGTTCGGATCCCACATACAGACCCGTTCCCGCTCACTGGCTGAGCGAGGCGCGGGAGCAACACCGAGGGATCCCGTTGCCGTCCCCGGTCCAGTACGGGGGCAACACTGAGGGTTGCGATCCGTTGCCGGACACGGAAAAAAATTATTGAGAGCAATAGTGATTCTGCTGGAGAGTTCAACTCGTAATAGATCAAAGTGAATAAGGTTTCAAAAGACTGCCATGCCTTGTGATATGTGTCATTGTTTTATAATAATGATATTTGAGGTTCAAAGCAGGGCAGGTTATTAGAAGAATTCATAAAATGACTATTTGTAATTGCTTAGGGAAAGAAGAAATATTATTAAGAAGCTATTTAGATTTGTAAAAAATCAGTAATAGCAGTTTTCTTGTATCTTTTTGCTAGGAAAACATTTCATTAGAGGAAAGAAATAGATTGCATTTTTTTAAGATTTTCAAGACATTGGAAATTGTTAAAGGAACATATAGTCATTCAATTTAGTGACATTAATTAGGGTAAGTTTGAAGCTAGACTTAAAATTGATGGTATACTTGAAATAAAATAGATGGCAACTATTAACTAACATTACTAAGTAACATATTAATCAAATATAAAGAGATAGAAGTTATATTTTGGTGTGAATATTTGTGTTTTATTTTAGATCATTTGTAATTTGAGAAATAACTTGAAAGAATTATTTTACCAGTGTTCATATTTAGAAGACCATATAGGCTCATACTTGGTTCTCTATGACTATATACAGGAATTGTATAGAACAGATGTTTGAAATTACATAAGCAAACATGGAATCTGACTTGGTAAAGTCATAGATATGGGTTGAAATGAGCCTAGTGTTCATAATGCAAACAGCCTTACTGATTACACACAATAAGGTTCACAGAATGTACCTTCAAAATACAATAATCAACATCACATTTCAGTTCAAATTTAGCCACCTGTTTTTGATTACTTGGTACCAGCTGTCAGTTTACAGCTATTTATATTGATGTCACAAGGTCCTAGCTCTGCTGGATTCCTTTGGTTGACACCGTGCAGATGCACCTTAGTGTTATCCTTGAAGCTTGCTGTAAAGACAGCCTCACAGTGGTTCAGTGCACACACACACACACACACACACACAAACCCTGAAAATTCTTAACTTTACTACTGCTCACGTCTGCTGATATCCTCAGGGTTTGAACTACTAACTGAGCTTTAGTCTTGAGAATGTAGATCTTGTTATTAATTCTATTTCTTTTTTTTCTTTTTATAAAGTTAAGAGAAGATCTTGAAGGGAATCCAAATTTTATAAATAAAACTTTATTACACATTGAGAAATAAAACTCTAAACATAATATAACCACTTAAGATATAATAGTTACTTTGTATATGTAGATGTAAGAATCAATCCAATTTCTTCTAAATTTTCTAAAGTCTGAAGATTTTTTTAAAAATGTCTCCCTTATTCTCCTTTATTATGATTCTCATCTTTATTTTCTCATCCTTCATTTCTCTGTCACATCTCAATGCTCTGTTATTTGATTCGTGTTCCCAAGAGTACATGGAAATCACTTTTCCTTACTTCAGCCAGTACCAGACAAATATGGTGGACACTTCATTCATTACCTAAGGGGTTTCTACAAATAATACTGTTGAAATCTAAAATACCAACACTTACAACAATATCAAAGCTATATAATCTCTTAGCTTTTGTAACACCACAGTTTTCCTGTATGCATACTCATTTTTCCTAAAAACTTTATTTATTTTTGATTATATATGTTTCTGTGGTACAGAGTTGACTATGAGTATTTGTGTACAGGATGTCATGATTAAATCAATACTATTAGCATGTTCATCACTCTAAGTCATAATTATTCTTTGTCCCTTACCCAATTACTCCGTAACCCCTTTCCTCCTCCCCTTTTCCCACCTATAGTAACTATAGGGCTGTTCTCTCCCTCTAGAAGTTTTGGGGTCTTATTCATAAAGTCTTTGCCCTATCTTATATCCTGAAGTGTTTCCCTATGTTTTCTTCTAGGAGTTTTATAGTTTCAGGTCTTATACTTAAGTCTTTAATCCATTTTGAGTTGATTTGGGTATATGGTGAGAAATATGTGTCTAGTTTCATTCTTCTACACGTGGATGTCCACTTTTCCCAGCAACATTTCCTGAAGAGTTTGTCTTTTCTCCATTGTATGTTCTTAGTGCTTTTGTCAAAGATCCATCGGCTGTAAGTACTCGGTTCTCTATTCTGTTCCATTGGTCCAAGTAGCTGTTTATATGCCAGTACCGTGCTGTTTTGGTTCTTGTATATCATTACTTAATGACTATTATTATTATTGTTGGTATTTTGACTAAATGTGTTATCAGTTTTGAGAGACAGAGTGGTGTTAAAACATCTTACTATGATTGTTATTTGTTTTTACCTTTATTACTGTCAGGCTTTGCATTATGTATTTTAAAATTACTGTTCATGGGCCGGGCCGGGGGTGCACTGCTATAGTGCGCCGCTTGGGAAGTGCAGTGGCGCTCCCGCCGAGGGTTCGGATCCCACATACAGACCGGCCGCTCACTGGCTGAGCGAGGGGCGGGAGCAACACCGAGGGTTGCGATCCCGTGGCCGGTCCCAGTCCAGTACGGGTGCGACACTGAGGGTTGCGATCCGTTGCCGGTCACGACAAAAGACAAAAAATAAATAAATAAATAAAATAAAATAAAATAAAATTACTGTTCATGAAATACACATTAAGTAGTGCTATGCCTTTTCTTCTTTATCTTCTAATATTCCTTGTCCTGAAATCTACTTGTTTGATATAAATATAAATTCATCAGTTATCATATGCATACTCCTTATATGTTATATCCTTTTTTATATTGTTAATATCTAACTTTGTCTTTGCATTTAAAGTTTTTTTCTTGTAGGTAGCAGAACTGTGATCTCGTGTTTTAAATCAATTTGACAATCTATTTCTGTTTTTTTTTTTTAATGGGAGTACTTAGTCCATTTATACTTAAGAAAATGATTTATAAGTTTGTGCTTAAGTCTATTTTGCTTTTTGTGTTATACTTTTCTCATCTAGTTTTTTCTTCTGCATCTTTTTCTGCCTTCTTTTCATTATTTTGTTTTATTTCATCTATTATCTGTTTCACTAAACCTTTATTGTCTTTTCTGCTTGCCCTAGTATCTTTAATTTATCACGGTATACTTAGAGATACTACTATGTATAAATGTAAGAATTGAACAACAGTAATATTTCACTTCTCAAGTTTATAGTATTGCTGTGGTTAGGTTTGTTAGATTTAGCGAATAAAAATACAGCAAAAAAATATACAACGAATGAGATACACTTACCCTGCAAATTTATCTACTATCTGTTCGAAATTCAAGTTTAAATAACTATCCTTTTTTTATCTGACAATCATGTGTATTTTATATTTATTTATTGTACCCTACTATACTTTGCTTTAAACAGGTCTTTTTCTTTCAAAGTACTAAGAGAAAAATGTTACAGATATCAAAATTTATTATAAATTACTACCTTCTAGTCCCATAATCAGCAATTTCATTAAGTTCGTAATTCCTTCTAGGTTTTGTTTGTTTGTTTGTTTGTTTTTTGTCCTTTTTGAGACCGGCCACACTGCGCTCAGCCAGTGAGCGCTGTGAGGGCACCGGTCATCCCTATATAGGATCTGAACCCGCGGCGGGAGCGCTCCTGCGCTCCCAGTGCCGCACTCTCCCGAGTGTGCCACGGGCTCGGCCCCCTTTCAGATTTTATAGTAGCATTTCTGCAACATCTTTGTGTGTCCCTAATCTATTCTAATTTACTAACATTTTATATTTATCTGATATTTCTAATTAAATTTCCATGCACAGATGTTTAATATTTCTAACTACTCTGCAGTCTATTTTAGAGGAAATGCTATGCTTTATATTTTATATTCATATTCATGGCTTGGTACTTAGAGACTTTATTTTTTGATATAGATAACACCAGTTTCATAAAAAGGTAATAACTCATTGATGCAATCTCTTTATATTCTTTTCTTATGTGGATGAAATTTAGAAATAAGGGAAAATTCTACTATAAATTAAAATATTTATTTTTATACATAAATGTATAGACACAAACATACAAAATTTACCATTTTTATTATTATTTGGTAATACCAAGGAGGCAGTATTATTTTACTGCTTTTGTTTGTTTACTGGCTTATTTTGCTTTAGTTTAGTTTGAATTTTATTTGAATGCTTAGCTATTATTGTTACTTACATTTTGTGTGTGAAAATTCTAGATATATATTTTTTTAAATCCACTCCTACTTGTCAAAATAAAACAACACATATAACATTAAAATTATGTAATAAAGACCAGTTTTGTAAGCATACAAAATCGTCAACTCACCTGGTTAACATTATATGACTTTCATAATGATATATTAGTATTCGCATTATGGACCCTAAAAATCATACATATGTATTTTATAAATGAAGAGGTATTCATAATTTCAAGTGTCATTATTGCTTCTTTGACAAGAAGAAAGAGTATTAAATGCATAATGCAGAAGATGCATCCACTTCATAGACCATAGAATGTATTTTTAACCTTATTCAAAGCCTCAGTAAAAGTTAACCTTTATTAAGTGTTTTGTTCCTCTTTATTGCATTTTAAATACCATAAAGTATTTATGGGTTTGTTGTGTAACTGGATTCCTTTCTTCATGAATCATAGGTAGACAAAGATAGAAGGGACCTCACACATAAGATAATGCAGTCCTTTCATTTTATAAATGATAATGCGGAGCTTTATCCAGTTTAAATGCTTTCTCTAATTTCATTATTTCAAATTCCTTGATGTCTCTTCACTGCAAAGTAATAAAATATCATCTTTTCTCAAAAATCTGCTGAAAAATTTTCCCCAATTTCAATGGCATCCTACTTATTTACTGTATATAATAGGCATTTTTCAGGATTGATTTGCTATAACTTTTATAGTATTTGAAGTTTTTGAGCATTCCATGTATCTTGAAATACTTAATAATATTTTCTTAGTTTTCCTCAACATTTCTTTGACAACATCTTCGTCTCTTTCATAGTCTCCCATTTCTCCGTTCCTGAGCTTAAGGAAGTGTCTGTCTTAGATCCCATACATAGTGTGGTCTTCATTTTTACAATATAGTCTCTTCTTGGATGACCTCAAAATCACCTCTGTTTGTGTTCCAAAAAATTCTGTATTCATTATATATCCTATTTCCAATAAATAATACTCATCACCATGGCTTCAACTTCCACTATATTTTATTAATTCAAGTTGAAAATCTCTCCTGACCTTCCAGATTTGCAGGTCCAACTGTACTTTAGTGCCTTCAACACAGTTGTCCCAAACTCAGTAGATCCAAAACAAACTCATTACCTTTTCACAAAATTCCTATCTCAAAGAATGGAATAAGCATCCGGTCAATTATTCAAATAAAAAAACAGGAAAATATTCAGTATTTTTTAAAAAATTATCTTTCTTCCTTCTTAAATATATTCTCATATTCTTTTTTCCATTTTCATTATTGCTCTTAAGATCTGAAAAGTACTTTTTAAAAATCCAGAATTTTACAATATCTCAGATATTGCACTTCAACATCTCATTTCAGCAGTTGCTGGAGTGCTTTTTCTGTTTTGCTATTGTTGTTGTTTTGATTTGTTGAAACATAATTGATTGTACATATCTTTGGGGTACAATATTGAATATCAATAATGTGTAAATCAAGATAATTAGTATATTCAACATTATACAGTGTAGTGATTTTTTTGTGGCCCTTTACCAATTTCTCCTTAGCTCCCCTCCCTCTCCCCCTTTCTTATCTCTGTTGGCCTCAGTTCTGTTCTCTCCTTTTGAAAGTTCAATGAATTATTGTGATTCTTGTATCTTTCTTTCTTTTTTATTTATGTGTTGATTTTTTTACCTCCCACTTATGAGTGCAGACATGCAGTATTTTTTTCTGTGCCTGGCTTATTTCACTTAACATAATTTACTCTAAGTTCATCCATGTTACTGCAAAGATAGAATTCCATTCTTTTTTATGGCTGAGTAGTATTCCATTGGATATATATACCACATTTTCATTATCAGGTTGTCCACTGATGGACATTTAGGTTGGTTCCAACTCTTAGCTATTGTAAACACATCTGCAATACACATGGGAGTGCAGGTATCCCTTCAACATGAAGATTTCCAAACCTTTGAGTATGTACCCAGCAGTGGGATTGCTGGATCATATGTCAGTTCTATCTGGAATTGTTTGAGAAATTTCCTTACTGTTTTCCATAATGGCTATATGAATTTAACATCCCACCAATACTGTAGGAGGGTTACCCTTTCTATGCATGCATTCCAGCATTTGTTATTCTCTGTCATTTTGATAATGGCCAGTCTACCTGGGGTGAGATGGTATCTCACTGTGGTTTTGACTTTCATTTTCTTGATGCTGAGTGACATTGAACATTTTTTCATATATCTATTGGACATTTCTATTATTCCTTTAAAAAATGTCTATTCAGCTTGTTTACCCATTTTTTAATCAGGCTATTGTTTTCTTACTATTAAGTTGTTTGAGTTCCTTGTATATTCTGGATATTAATCCCTTGTCATATGCATAGTTTGCAACTATTTTCTCACATTCCGTAGGTTGTCTTTTCACTCTGCTAACTCTTTTTCTGTGCAGAAGCTTCTTTGTTTGATATCCTATTTGTTAATTTGTTCTTTTGTTACCTATTCTTTGAGGATCTTATTCATAAAGTCTTTGCTTAGTCCTACTTCCTGAAGTGTTTTCCCTATGTTTCCTATGATTTCTTCTAGGAATTTTATAATTACAGGACTTATATATGTCTTTATCCATTTTGAGTTGATTTTAGTGTATGGTGAGAGGTATGGATCTAGTTTCATTCTTCTACATATGGATGTCCAGTTTTCTCAGCATCATTTTTGAAGAGGCAGTCTTTTGCCCCAATGCATGTTCTTGTTCCCTTGTCAAAGGTCAGCTAGCTATAAGTAAGTGGGTTGATTTCTGCTCTCTCTATTCTGTTCCATTGGTCTGAGTGTCTGTTTTTATGAAAATATCATGTTGTTTTGGTTACTATAGCTTTGTAGTATAATTGAGGCCAGGTAGTGTTATACCTCCAGATTTATTTATTTATTTATTTTTGCTCAGGATTTCTTTGGCTATTTGGGGTATCTTGTTGTTCCATATGACTGTTAAGATTTTGAGAGAGGCCTGACAGTGGCTGGGCCCACATGCCCTGAGCCAGCTGTTCCAAAACAGGCAGGTGCCATGGGACCCCCAGTCCAGACCAGTGCCTGCTGTCCAGAGAGGCCTGAGAGCCACCGGGCCCATATGCCCTGATAGAGTTTGGATGTGTTGTCCCCACCAAAACTCATGTAGAAGTTTTATTCTCAATGCGGCAGTGTTGGAAACTAATTGAGTCATGTTGAATCATGGGGGTGGATCCCTCATGAATGGATTAATGTTCTCCGCAGGTGGGAGGAGTAATGAGTGATTTCTTGCTCTATTAGTTCCCACAAGAGCTGATTGTTTAAAAGACCCTGCCACCTCCTCTCTCTCTCTCTCTCTCTTGCTTCCTCTTGCCATGTTATCTGCTTGTACCTATCGGCTGCCTGGCTTTTTCCACCATGAGTAGAAGCAGCCTGAGGCCCATACCAGATGTACCTGTCCCAGAATCATAAGCCAAATAAACCTCTGTTCTTTATAAATTACCCAGTCTCAGGTATTTATGTTACAGCAACACAAATGGAGTAATACATGCCCCAAGTCAACCGCACTGGAAGAGGCAGGTGCCACATGCCATGAGACCCCTAGCCCATCCAGTCCCTGCCACCTGGAGAGGCCTGAGAGCTACCAGGCCCACATGCCCCAAGGCAGCGGTACTGGAACAGGTAGGTGCCACATACCATGGGACCCCCCTAGCCCAGGCCAGTCCCTGCTGCCCAGAGAGCCACCAGGCCCATGCCACAAGCCAGCCATGCCAGAACAGGCAGGTGCCGTAGAACCTCCCAGTCCAGGCTAGTCCCCACTGCCCAGAATTGGCATTCCCTTCAGGATCCAGGCCAGACATCAGGGTGCAATGAGTGGACTGTGATACCCCCTGCCACAATGACTAAACACCAAAGGAATGATACCAGAAACATGAAAAACCAAGAAAGTACATTGCCACCAAAGGAAAATAATAACTCTCAAGGTCTAGATCCTATAAAATAGGAAGTCCTTGAAATGACTGACAAGGAATTTTGAGCAACAATTCTAAGGAAACTAAACGAGATACAAGAAAACTCAGACAACAAAATGAAATGAGAAAAAAATTACAGGATCTAAAAGAAGAAATGTGCAAAGAAATCAATGCCCTGAAAAAGAATGTAGCCGAGCTTGTGGAGCTGAAGGATTCATTCATCAAAAATAAAAAACACAACAGAGAGTCTAACCAGCAGGCTAGAACAAACAGAAGAGAAAATTTCTGACCTTGAAGACAGGCTGTTTGAATTAACACAGGCAGACCAGAAAAAAGAAAAAAAGAATTTAATAAGTTGAATAAAATCTAAGAGAGATAACAGACAACCTTACCTGCTCAAATATCCAAATGACGGGTATTTCAGAAAGCGAGGAACAAGGAAATGGCATTGAAAATGTATTCAATGAAATAATAGCAGAAAACTTACCAGGTATAGTAAAAGTCACAGATCTTCAGATTCAGGAGGCCCTAAGATCCCCAAACATATTCAACCCAAAAAGATAATCTCCAAGACATGGTATAGTCAAACTGGCAAAACTTAAAGACAAAGAATCTTAAAAGCTGCAAGAGAGAAGCAGCAAGTCACCTATAAGGGAGCCCCAATCAGACTAAAATCAGACTTTTCATCGATTGTTTTTTCTATTTCTGTGAAGAATGTCTTTGGTATTTTGATGGGGATTACATTTATGTTTATTTTTATTTTATTTTTTTTTTAATTTTTATTTTGTCAATATACACTGTATATGATTATTATGGCCCATCACCGACACCTCCCTCCCTCCTCCCTCTCTCCCCTCCCCCCCAAGAATGTCTTTTCCGTTTGCTTGTTGTAATAACTTCATGAAAGTATAGTTGTTATATCTTCTTCCCCGCCCCCCCCCCGATTTTTTTTTTTTGTGTGTGTGTGTGTGTGTATGTGGGTGAATTGATTTGTTTTTTTTGTTTGTTTTTTTTTTTAGCTCCCACCAATGAGTGAGAACATGTGGAATTTCTTTTTCTCTGCCTGTAGATCCTTTTGGGTAATATGAACTTTTTCACAATATTAGTTCTTCCAATCCAAGAGCATGAAATGTTTTTCCATCTTTTTGTATTGTCTTTAATTTTTTTCAGCAGCAATTTGTAGTTCTCATTGTAGAGATCTTTCACCTCCTTGGTTAAATTGATTCCTAGGTATTTTGTTTTTTTGATGACTGTTGTTGATGGGCTTGCTTTCTTGATTTCT
Source organism: Galeopterus variegatus (assembly GCF_000696425.1). NCBI lineage: Eukaryota > Metazoa > Chordata > Mammalia > Dermoptera > Cynocephalidae > Galeopterus > Galeopterus variegatus. Next base: position 149,589 of record NW_007731449.1, on the reverse strand, counting down.
TCTTGTAGTTTGTCATTGGAGTATAAAAACACTTCTGATCCTTGCATGTTGATTTCCTATCCTGAAACTTTACTGAAATTGTTTATCAGCTCTAAGAGTTTCTCTGTAGAGTTTCAGCTTTTCTGTATATAAGGTCATGTCATCTGCAAATATGGACAGTTTGGCTTTGCCTTTTCCAATCTGGATACCCTTTATTCCTTTCTCTTACCTGATTGCTCTGGCTAGTACTTCCAATACTATTTTAAAAAGGAATTGTGTGAGTAGCCATCCTTGTCTTGTTCCTGATCTTTTGCTTTCCCCATTCAGGATATTTGTGGTAGGTTTGTCATATATGCCTTTTATTCTGTTGACATACTTTCCTTTTATATGCAGTTTTTGGAGAATCTTTACTATGAAGTATGTTGAATTTTATCAAATGCTTTCATAGACACCTTTCTGCCTCTGTTGAGAGAATCTTATGGTTTTTTGTCCTTTATTTTGTTGATGTGGTGTATCACATTTATTGACTTGTGTATGTTGAACCATCCTTGCATCCTTGGGATGAATCCCACTCAATGGTGTGTGTGTATATATATATATTTGATATGTTGCTGTATTGTGTTTGCTAATATTTTGTTGAGGGTCTTTGTGTCTATGTTCATCAGATATATTGGCCTATAGTTTTCTTTTCTGGTTGTATCTTTTTCTGGCTTTGGTATCGGGGTGAACTGGCCTTATAGAATGAGTTTGGAAGAATGGCCAGAATGCTCTTTCTAATATCTAAATTTGGTATATAATAACCTCCCTTAAAATAGCTCCCCTGATTTGGTTATATAATAGCTTTGCATAAAACAGCTTCCCTGATATAGTGCAAACTCCTTAGAAGAGCATGCCAGAGCCTCCATGACTAGCTTGTTAAGCACTAAATTCCTTTAGCAACCTCTACCAGAGGGATGCTGCAGGTGCAGTAACATGTCATATGTATAATGACCTCCTTGCATTTCTTGCAATTTTTATTGTCTCTAATGATCATCTCTCTTCAAAAACACACCACAGCATTGTGTTATTGTAGAGCTTATTTTTTAAGTTCAGTTTTCATGTCATTCATGAATTTCCCTGCCTTTGCATAAGACTGTCATAGCAGTTACCATATTGCATTATAATGATTTATTACATGTAGGAATTTTCCATAGCCTTCTATCAAGCATCTTTCATCTCTATATTCCTGGTTCTTAGCATATTACTGAGTCTCTTGAATTAATTAATAGTCTTGATTGAGTAATGCTCCTTCCTACTATCTAAATCACTTAATAAAATTAATAAAGTCACAAGTTACTACTCTCACCAGTCTTTTAAAATATAGTTTTCAGCAAATTGTCTGTAAAACTATAAGAATACTATATATTTATTTTTCAGAATGGCATATAATGTACATATATAATCTGTCTATAAATATACTATCTATATATCTATCTATATACTATTATATTATGTATTATTATGCTGCTAAGTATAATATATTACAAATACAACAGAATGTACACACAACACAAATGACTTTGCCAGGTTTTATTTCCTATTTGCCAGGTTTTATTTTATTTCCATTCCTTAACAGGCTTTATTTTTCATAACAAAAATCTTGTACAAAAACACTTTAGAACAAAATACTGAATTTGGATAATAAGAAAGAAAAGAACTTTGATTTTGATTTAATCTCAAGTATATTAAAATACAACTTTTTGAAATTGGGAATTAAAATCAACATAAAATGGTAGCTTTTATTTTTTTATATGATTTTGATTTTATTTATTTATTTTTTTATTGGAACATAGTTAGTTGATTGAACCTACCAATGGGGTAAAGCATTGAATATCAATACTTGTTTACAATATATGATGTTCAAATCAGGATAATTAGTATATTCAACTTTATACAATGTAATCAATTTTCATGGCCCTTTACCAATTCCTTCCTTTTCCCCCACCCCCTTCCCCTTTCCCACCTCTGGTAACCTCAGTTCTGTTCTCTTTTTTGATTTTTTCTATAACAAGAGGGGAAGTTACCTTGGAAATTTAAACCTTTGTATTTTATTTCCAAATTTTGTATTATCTCCTCCTCAAAATGCCACAAAAATTGTATTCACGTAGTGAAAATGTCAATTTAAAAACCAAACAGATGCTTCTTACTTATACTATCAGATACATAACATGAATATGCTTCAAATGGAAAAAATGTAATTTAAATGTCCAAACAAAAATTTATAATATGTCCATCTATTAGATTTTAACAATAACTAAAATAACTAAATAAATAAATAAATAAAATATTTCTTAGTATTAGGATATGAAAGTGTCATTTCAATTTCTAGTAGAGCATGTAAGATTGCTATTTTAAAATATTCTAAGCATCATAGTAATGTATTGCTGACAGTGTCCCATAAGCCATTTCATACCAACTTTCCCCTTAAAATAACAATGCAGAATCCTAGTGGTCAGAGGGATTTTAATAGGTCCTAAACTCCACCCCAAAATTTTTTGAAGTACTCTGGTCAAACAATTTACAGAAATGCCAGTTTAGGACTTCTGATCAAGATGGTGAAATACATGGTCCCCTGCACCACCCTCTCCCACAGTCAACCCATTTACAACTATTGAAAAGCAACAACTGCCAAGATGGGGCCATTAGAGCTCAGAGGAAGAAGAGAGACCTGCGGAGCTCATGAAGGCAGGAGAAGCCACTATGAGAGAAGGAAAGGACTGCTCTGACCTTTCCAAGCCCCAACCACTTCAAGCCTGGCCCTGGTGAGCACATGGAGCAAGAGCTGGCAAAAGCCACATTATGCCCTTTTTATGAAGTTGCTTGGAGGTGGCAGGGAGAAGAGGGCCTTGGTGGCCCCCAGGCCAGCAAGACCACTAGCAGAGTTCCCACGGACTCAGACAATTAAAGAAAGGAGGCACTCAGGGGCCAGTGAGTCATCTCAATGGACAAGCAGGTGGCCTGCCCCATGGGAGTGGGGGAGATGAGCTCACAGCATACACAGCTGATCTGCCTCCTAATCAGCACAGGCCAGCTCAGTGGAAACTGGCCAGGAGTACAGAACTTCAGGGCGTGCAGTTTACTGAAAATACTCAGGCCCAGACCAGAGTTTCCACACAACCCAGGTGTATCAGATCTCACAAGACATGGAAGTGCTTACAAGGTCAACAATTAAAACCTGAGCTGCACAAAAAGCCTTCCCCAGAGAATCAACAGCAAAGCTAACTCAATGACAGGTTCTAGTGCTGGTTCCCACAGGAAGTTCCCCCTTTACAGAAGTAACCATTGGAAAAACAAATTGTTTCCAGCACAGAGTTTAAGTGGTGGGGGTAGTGAATAATCCAACACAGAATTAAAAGGAAAAAACAAAAGACTCACAGATCAGAGACAAAATTCTAATGTTAACCAGAAAATGTCGAAAACCACCAAAGAACACCTATAAAACCTAGAAACAGCGGAATTCCCCTGGGCTCCTGAGCCAGGTTGGTGGGGGGGACGTGGGCCTTAGCCACACCCCTGATGTCCAATCCAACCCAGCAATGACCACCAAGCCGACACCACAAGTGCCCTGGCGCCCGAGCTGGGGTGGTGGGGATAGAGGGCCACAGCCATACCCCCTCAACGTCTGCATCCAGCCCAGCCATGACCACTGAGCAGCCACCAGAAGCACCCCAGGCTGTCAAGCTGAGGTGGGGGTGCCAAAGGCCTCAGCCACATCCCCCCCAATGTCTGCATCCAGCCCAGCCATGACCACTGAGCCTTCACCAGAAGCACTCCTGGCTCCTGAGCTGGGGCAGTGTGGTGCAGAGGGCCTCGGCCACACCCCTCCAAAAATCTTCATCCATCCCAGTCTTAACAAAACTTCTGCTGAAAGCCTTATAGGCTCCCCTGCCAGAATTGGGGGGGGTGCCATGGGCCTCTCCCATGCCCCCCATCCTCCTCCCACTCTATTCTTTACCCCTTTCCTCTGTCCCCCTCTCCCCCAACTCCTCCACAACATAATCTTAGAATGTAAAAAAAAAAAAAAACTAATAACATAAATAAATAAATGAATCAGAAATGCCAGGTAATTTATTTATTTTTATATTTTTAGTTTTGCTGAAAGATTCTTGAAGTCCTTAATATTCCAAGGTTCATGGTGACTCTTTTTTGAGTGGCTATAGAATAACTATTTCCCAAACATTTCATCAAGAGACACTTTTAATTTAGTTTTATGTTTTATAAAACACATAGGAGAATCTTCAGTCAGCAATACTACTAATACCTTCATTTTGCAGAGAGAGAATCTCAGGTCATGAGATGTTACGTACGTTTCCTAGGCCACAGAACAAATGAGCAGAGAAGGTAGGATTCGTCTCACTCATAATGGAAAGTCCACTAAAAAAGCGTGTCTGCAAACACAATTTCATTTTTAATCAAAATCTTTAATTTATGCATGGAAACATAAGTTTGGTAATGTTCAATGTTAAAACAAAGAATGATAAATGCTCACATTTTCCAAAATTCAATTATAGATACCTTTACTGTTAATCCTTATGATCCACTTAAGAGCTTGAAAATTACATCACGACATGAAACAAAATCTCTGGAATTAGTTGGCAGCATGTTCATTTGTTTTCGAAGTGCATCCTCTTTAAATGTATTAGGTGTCCCAAAAGTGCAAAAAAAAAAAAAAAAAAAAAGATCTGAAAGTGATTAGCCGATTGTTTTGTGACCTATACTTGAAGACCTTAAGTAACCATAAAAAAAATTTTGCAGGCCGGCCCGGTGGCGCACTGGAGAGTGCGCCGCTTGGGATTGCGGCGGTACTCCCGCCGAGGGTTCGGATCCCATGTGGAGACCGGTTCCCGCTCACTGGCTGAGCGCGGTGTGGGCACAACACCAAGGGTTGCGATTCCGTTACTGGTCAGTAAAAAAGACGAAAAGGGAAAAAAAAAATTTTTGCTTGCACACTATCAAATATTTTTATCTAAGTAAAATCTCTATGGATGTTATTTCATCAGCTGCAAAGTCCATAGGTATTTGTTTTTTTTCTTTAATTGGTTATTCATATCACACATTTTTGTAAAATCTTTTAAAACAGTAAGGTGATTCTGAAATGTTATTGAATCTTTACATTCTAGTCTCTACATGTTTCAAAAATGCTTCTGATCCTAGCTTTTGACTGTTGTAAACGTAAGTATTGCTCATTTCATCTGAACAGAATTGCGATACGTGTTTGTTCCTTGTCAAAAATGCATACAATCATTTAGGGGAACCTGGCAGGATGTATCTAAGATTTTAGCTCTGTGGTTTGAAGACACTCTTTATATGCTTGTGTAAAGGCAGGTGGCAAAATGTGAATCCAAAACTATATCCATTATGTTCATTTGCTTTACCATCTAAAAAGCACAGATGTTAACTATATAACAAGGTGGTTTTTATTGTATTCACCTGCTGTTAGGGTCTCTCCTGGCACAGTAGCCAAATGGATTCTTGTTTCCTTCTCACTTACAAGGTGTTTGTTATCTGATGGCTCAAAACAAAACTGGAAATTATTTTTCATTCATAGAAAATACTTAAAGCAAGATAAATTTGAAGAAAAATTTGTATAAATTTGAATTGTGTATTATTATGGTTAATTGTATATATTCATTTTAATGTGGTTTGTGTTGATTTTCAGCTTAAAAAGCTAGTTCTCCCATGCTTTATTTTTTGATTTGCTATTGTTAGGGCAGAATTCCTTTTATTCACAGACAATCCTGAAAACAAAATTACTTGATTCTTTTTCTAAGCTCTTACCCACAAAATGAAAATTTCAAATATATGAATATGTATTTATATGCATTTATTTACATATAACATACTGTATATTATATGTGTATATATAATGTATGCATGTACTATAAGGGGTTTTTACTGTCCAGAAGTTTTATCATCAGAGAAAAATAAGAATGAAAACCCATAAAGAATCTGTTCCTGGAGATAGATTCAACTTTCTTCCTGCCTCTCTTCATGTCTGCTGTGACTGAAGCTCTTCAGAGCTCTGTCCAATCTTTCCCCTTTTGAGGAAGTCTGTTTCTCAAGTATCCTAAATTCACCACCCTGGACGTCTAGAAAGCACCAAGTACTAAAAGTTAATTTCTCTTATAACTTGTTTCTTAACTTGAGACCTGGTCAAAAATAGGGCTTTATATTTTTCTCTAGTACCACTGCCTTTGACCGAAACTTGAGTTTGTTGGAATTTGCCCCTGTTCTAACTAGACCAAATCAAAACATTTGGCTCCATCTGTTGAGATCTCTTTTTGCATGAATATCACGTTTATAAAACACTGTAAAAACTAATAAACATATGTTGTATTGATAATATATAATAAATATCATAACTGTTAAATTAAAATTAGACAAAAAATACATGCATTTTTCAATCAATTAAAGTGTATCGAGCCTCAATTATTTGCTAAACACAACTAAATCCTAGCCTAGAAATATTGATAAAATATGACTCTGCCTCTAGAGAAAATATAACCTAGTAGAGGAAATGAGATTCTAAAATTTTCAAATAACTTTCTTAGAAAGTCAATGCCTTTTTTTTTTTTTTGTCTTTTGTCTTTTTCCGTGTCCGGCAACGGATCACAACCCTCAGTGTTGCCCCCACACCGGACCGGGGACCGGCAACGGGATCGCAACCCTAGGCGTTGCCCCCGCGCCTCGCTCAGCCAGTGAGCGGGAACCGGTCTGTATGTGGGATCCGAACCCTCGGGCGGGAGCGCTGCCGCGCTTCCCAAGCGGCGCACTTATCCAGTGCGCCACCGGGCCGGCCCCAGCAATGCCTTTTTTTAATAAGTAAAAAATAATCTCCTTTCAAATAAAACTCTAAAAAAAAAATTAAATCTTTATATTGTCCAAAAGAACCTATCAAATCTTCTGTGTCTAAGTCTTCATTGTCCTTTAGTTAAACCTGTTTTTAAACACCCATTATTCAAAAAAGTTTACAAACATACACATTTTCAATTTGTAGAGTTTTGTTTTGTTGAAAATCCCCTTCGAATTAGTTTTTGAAATAGTATTGTATCAATTAAATAATTCTAAGTGTTGTAAAAAATAAAAACATGGTGATGGCTCAAATACGAGAGACTTTTTTTTTTTTTTTTGGCTTGTATGAATACCAAAACCTGTTTCTGAAGGGCTGATAGTTCTCCTCAAGTGGTAATACAGACTCAGGTTTCTTCTGTCTAGGGCTCCATCATCCTCAACACGTGACTTTAAAGTCTCCCCTGCTCACCTGCATCAGGTCCAGGGAGGACGTGAGTACTGAGAATCACGTACAGAAGGCTCTCACGGTCCAGGCCTAGAACTACCACCCATGACTTCTCATTTTCTGGTGGCTAACTCTCTGTCACTCAACCACACTCTCCTAAAAGAAGCAATGAAAAAAAATCACACTCCTGTGCATCCCAGAGGAAAAAGCAATGGATTTGGTGAACAGCTGCTTATTATATCTTTCAAGGACCTATTTTTCAACTATAACTACTGTGTGTATGTGTGTTTTCTCATGTATATGTAGTTTTAGGTTGCCAATGTATTAAAATTAATACTTAAAATACACTCATTTGAATCCAAACAATTACCAGAAGTTCTTCATGGTGATTTTGAATTCTTATGTTTTTGTACCCTCATTGTTTCCATTGGTGGTGTATCTTGAATGTAAGGGGAAAATACATAATAGATTACTTCCTGTAATCTTCATTATTTCCAATATTCATTCTAGTCTTATTTTTAGATTAGAAAATATTTTTTATCAATTGATATAGCTTGAAACAGTAGGGAATGTAAGAGGGAAATTCCAGTAAACTTTTGTCAATAGTTTGTTCCTCTGTATTATTGAGAAGCTTTGGAAAGCATCATGTGGCAAATATTTTCCACTTAAAAAAATCCCATAATAGAGGAAAAGTTTAAGACCACCAGTACTTTAATGAAACTAAAAGAAATCTTCAATGTCTTTTAGAGAAAATTACTGAATAACTTCAAAAAGTACTTAAGTGACTTTTTTACTTTATCCATTATGACAAATAAAAGTCATCATTTTTTTATTTTATTTTTTTTTCAGCTCTGCAACTTATTTATTTATTTATTTATTTAATTTTTTTATTATTATTATTTTTTTTATTATTTTTATTTTGTCAATATACAATGTAGTTGATTATTGTGTCCCATCACCGAAACCTCCCTCCCTCTTCCCTCTCCCCCCTCCCACCCAAGTGTGTCCCCTCCATTTTCTTCTTGTAAGAACTTCAAAAAAGAAAAATTGTTGTTGTTATGAAGTCATTATTTTTTTATATAGGCATATTATTTTTAAAAGATAGTTTGTCTTGGGCCGGCCCATGGCTCACTCGGGAGAGTGCGGTGCTGATAAAAGATAGTTTGTCTCAGAAGATGTGAACTAAATTTTCCTTGGAATTACTATCACTGAAGAGTATGTGTTAAGCATGTACAATTTTATTAGAATTGCTGTTTATACTTAAATTTCAAATGAGATCATAAAGATCATTTTAAAGTGATCAAAGCTGGGCCGAGCCCGTGGCGCACTCGGGAGAGTGCGGCGCTGGGAGCGCAGCAGTGGTCTCGCCGCGGGTTCGAATCCTATATAGGGATGGCGGTGCGCTCACAGCCCTCACTGGCTGAGCGTGGTGTGGCCAGTCTCAAAAAGGACAAATAAATAAATAAATAAAATAAATAAAAATGATCAAACTGATTTTAAGTCTCACTCATGAATTTAGAATTGGATTGTCGTTTCTAGTCCAAAATTTCCGTCACTGAACTAAAAGAACCATCTCATGGAATAACATGAAAATAAAATACAATGTATATGACTGATATACTTTTGTTACAAAGGTCACACTTTATGTCTGTATCGAAATGCAAATACTGCATTTTGGGAATGTTTTAAATCCATGGAAAAAGACAGGTGGAGGATGAAAACTGGAAACTGAAGATTAATTTTGAGAAACTGTAATTCCTCTACTTTATGTAAGTTATACAAAAATAAAATCTCAGGGAAGTATTTTGACTATTACTGTATGAAATAGAAAGTACCACTTCAGTGAGCAAATTGCCTGCTATTTGCTGAGTAAGTTATTTGATAAAAAGAAAGCCATTTATTAATACTGAAAAACTGCTGTCTTTAAGTTCTAATAATGAAAGACAAAAAATGTATTTCACCAAAAACATTATCAATTTAATAATTATTGTCAGATAAACAAATAATTTTACATATTAAGGTAGTAGAAAAGTAAGGTTAACAGAATATTTAGGAAATGAATGCATATGTGTCATTAGCACTAATATTTAGAATGCCTAAATAGTAATGTTTTATTTTTTTTCCTTATTTCACCTTATGTATTTCTTTTTACTTCTCATCACTAAATTAGTTATTTATTAAGCCTCGAGGAGTCGAGGAACAAATTTCTCAAGGTGGTTTCAAAAGGAAAATGAAGTACCAGCATTTCATTTAAGGAAATTAAAATTGTTTTTGTAAAATGTATTTTTTTCATTTTTCATGTTTATGGGTTACAGTTTGTGTCAATACATGCATATATTGTATAATGATCTAATCAGAATAGTTAGTATATCTATCACCTAAACATTTATTATTTCTTTTTATTATAACATTCAAGATCCTCTTTTCAAGCTATCTTGAAATATACAATACAATATTATTAGCTACTGTCACCCTACAGCACCAGAAATTATTTTTCCTATCTAACCATAACTTTGTAACTTTGTGCAGTCTGCGAATCTATCCACTGTACCCACCCCACCCCCAGCCACCCTGTTTCCCTGCCTCTTGTAACCACTATTCTACTCTGTATTTCTCTTTATTTCCTCTCTTTTTATTTTTCTTAATTGACCCATAATAGTTGTATATATTTATGGAGTAAAATATGATTTTTTGGTACATTCATATTGTGCGCAATGATAATATCAGGGTACTTAGTGTATTCATCAACCACAACATTTGTAACTTCATTGTGTTAGGAACATTGAAAATAATCTTAACTAGCTATTCAAAAATATACAGTACCTTGTTGTTAACTGTAGTCTGCCTGCATGACCACAGAACCCTAGATTCCATTCTTCCTGTCTCTCTAATATTTTATATTCACTGACCACCATCTTCCCATATTTCCCTTCCCTTTGTCTTTACCACTCTGTAGTAACCTCTACTCTACTCTACTTCTATAAAATCAACCTTTTTAGCTTCCCTATATGAGTGAGAGCATCTGGTATTTCTCTCCCTGTGCTTGGCTTATTTCACGTAACATAATTTTCTCCAAGCTCATTCATGTTGTAACATATGGCAGAATTGCAAATGGCAGAATTTAATTCTTTTTTTATGACTGAGTAGTATTCCATTGTGTGTATATACCACATTTTCTTTATCCAGTCATCCACATATGGCAGAATTTAATTCTTTTCTTATGACTGAGTAGTATTCCATTGTGTGTATATACCACATTTTCTTTATCCAGTCATCCATGTGAGGACATTTAAGTTGGTTCCAACTCTTGGCTATTGTGAATAGAGCCTCAACAAACATGGGAGTGCAGGCGTCCCTTTGACTTCATGACTTCCTTTGGATATATATCCAGTAGTGGGATTGCGGGATTGTATGGTAGTTCTATCTGTAGTTGTTTGAAAAATCACCATACTGTTTTCTATAGTGGCTATACTAATTTACAGTCCCACTAACATTTTCTGAGTTCCCCCTTCCCTGCATCCTCTCCAGCATTTGTTATTTTCTGTCTTTTTGACAATAGTCATTTTATCCGGGCTGAGATGATATCTCATTGTGTTTTGATTTGTATTTCTCTGATGATTAGCAGTGTTAAGCATTTTATTCCTATGCCTGCTGGCCTTTTTTATGTCTTCTGTCAAAAAAAAAANTCTCTCCCTGTGCTTGGCTTATTTCACGTAACATAATTTTCTCCAAGCTCATTCATGTTGTAACATATGGCAGAATTTAATTCTTTTCTTATGACTGAGTAGTATTCCATTGTGTGTATATACCACATTTTCTTTATCCAGTCATCCATGTGAGGACATTTAAGTTGGTTCCAACTCTTGGCTATTGTGAATAGAGCCTCAACAAACATGGGAGTGCAGGCGTCCCTTTGACTTCATGACTTCCTTTGGATATATATCCAGTAGTGGGATTGCGGGATTGTATGGTAGTTCTATCTGTAGTTGTTTGAAAAATCACCATACTGTTTTCTATAGTGGCTATACTAATTTACAGTCCCACTAACATTTTCTGAGTTCCCCCTTCCCTGCATCCTCTCCAGCATTTGTTATTTTCTGTCTTTTTGACAATAGTCATTTTATCCGGGCTGAGATGATATCTCATTGTGTTTTGATTTGTATTTCTCTGATGATTAGCAGTGTTAAGCATTTTATTCCTATGCCTGCTGGCCTTTTTTATGTCTTCTGTCAAAAAAAAAAATGTCTATTCACTTCCTTGGCCCATTTTTTAATTAGATTATATTTTTGCTATTGAATTGTTTAAATTCTTTATGTATTCTGGAAATTAGCCCCTTATCAGATAAATAGTTTGCAAATATTTTCTCCCATTTTGCATGTTGTTTTCTACTCTGCTGATTGTTTTCTTTGCTGTGCAGAAGGTTTTTAGTTTGTTAAAATCCCGTTTATTAATTTTGCTTTTGTTCCCTGTGCTTCTTAAGTATTATTTTTAAAGACTTTGCCCAGACTTAGGTCTTGAAGTGTCTACCCTATGTTTTCTCTTAGAAGTTTTATAGTTCTTGGTCTTACATTTAAGTCTTTAATCCATTCTGAGGTGATTTTGGTATATGGTGAGAGATAGCGGTCTAGTTTCATTCTTTTGCTAATGAATCTTGAATTTTCCCAGCACCAATTGTTGAAGAGACTGCCTTTCCCCAATGTATGTTCTTTGCTCCTTTGTCAAAAATCAGTTGGCTGTAGGTACATTGATTTACTTCTGAATTTCCTGTTCTGTTCCATTAGTCTATGTGTCTGTTTTAGGTCAGTACCAAGCTGTTTTGATCACTATCACTTTGTAGCATGCTTTGAAGTCAGGGAATGTGATACCCCTGCTTTGTTCTTTTTAGTCAGGATTGCTTTGACTATCTGGGGTCTTTTGTTTTTCTGTATACATTTCTGAATTATTTTTTCTATTTCTTTGAAGTATGTCACTGCTATTTGATGGGGATTTCATTAATCTGTAGACCACTTTGGGTAGTATGATCATTTTGATGAGTTTGATTCTTCCAATCCTTGAGCATGGAATGTCTTTCCATTTTTTAAAATATATTCTTCAATTTCTTTAATCAGTGTGTTATAGTTTTCATTGTAAAGATCTTTCACCTCCTTGGGTAAATACATTCCTAATTTTTGTAGTTGTTGTTTTGCTATTGTAAATTGGATAGCTTTCTTGATTTCTTTTTCTGCTAAATAGTTTTTGATGTGTTAGAAATGCTACTGATTTTCGTATGTTCATTTTGTACCCTGAAAATTTACTGAATCTGTTTATTGGGTCTAGGAGATTTTTGGTAGCACCTTTAGGTTTATCTCTATATAAAATCATGTCACCTACAAACAGGGAAAACATGAATTCCTCCTTCCCAATTTGTATGTCCTTTATTTCTTTCTCTTGCATAATTGTTATGGTTAGGATTTCCAGTGCTATTTTCAATAGAAGCAGTGAGAGTGGGCATACTTGTTTTGTTCCAGTTCTGAAAGCTTTTCCCCTTTTGGTATGATGTTAGCTGTGGGTTTGTCATAGATAGCCTTTATTGTACTAAGATACATTCCTTCTATACCAAATTTGTTGAGAGTCTTCATCATGAAGGGTCATTGAATTTTATAGATAGATGGATTCTACTTGTATTGAGATGATCATATAGTTTTTATCTTTCATTCTGTTGATGTGATGCATTACATTTATTGACTTCTGTATGTTGAGTCATCCTTGCCTCCATGGGATAAATTACACTTGATTATCATGTATAATCTTTTCAATGTGATGTTGGACTTGGTTTGCTAATATTTTATTTCGGATTTTTGAATCTATGTTCAATAGGGATATTGGCCTGTGGTTTTCTTTTTGTGTGTTTGGTTATTAGGGTAATTCTGGCCTCATAGTACGAGTTTGGAAGAATTCCACCCACTACAATTTTTTGAAATAGTTTAAAAACGAATTGGTATTAGTTTTTCTTTAAATGTTTGGTAGAGTTCAGCAGCAAAGCCATCTAGTCCTGGGCTTTTCTTTCTTGATACTTATCTTATTACTGATTCTACCTTATTACTTGTTATTGGTCTATTCAAGTTTTCTATTTCTTCTTGGTTCAGTCTTGGTAGGTCATATATGTCGAGTAATTTATCCATTTCCTCTAGGTTTTCATGCTTTTTGGCATATATTTGTTCATAATAGTCTCTAATGATCCTTTGCATTTCAGTGCTATCAGTTGCCATGTCTCCATATGCATTTCTGATTTTATTTATTTGGGTATTTTATATTTTTTTCTTGGTCAGTCTGGCTAATGGTTTGTCAATTTTGTTGATCTTTTCAAAGAACCAGCTTTTTGTTTGATTGATTTTTTGTGTTATGTTTTTAGTCCTGATTTTATTCATTTCTGCTCTGATTTTTATTATTTCTTTTCTTTTGCTTATTGTGGATTTAGTTTGTTTTTGCTTTTCTAGTTTCTTGAGGTGCATTGTTAGGCTGTTTATCTGAAATATATATATATATATTTTTAGACAGTTGGCTGGTACAAGGATCTGATCTGTTTTTTTGGATGTAGGTGTGTATTGGTATAAACTTAATACTGCCTTGGTTGTATCCAATGGGTTTTGGTATGTTGTATTTCTGTCCTTATTGGTTTCAATATTTTCAAAACTTTTCTTCTTGATCTCTGCTGTGGCCCATTGGTCATTCAAGAGCCTTTTGTTTAATTTCCATGTATCTGTGCAGTTTTGCAAGTTCCTCTTATTATTGATAGTTAGTTTTATTCCATTATGCTAAAAAAATAATACTGGATATGATATTGCTTTTTTTGAACTTGTTGAGACTTATTTTCTGACCTAATGTATGGTCAATCCTAGATAATGTTTCCTGTGCTGATGAAAATAATGTGTATTCTGCAGCTGTTGGATGAAATGCTCTGTATATGTCTGTTAGGTCCATCTGATTTATGGTGCTATTTAAATTGAATGTTTCCGTGTTGATTTTCTCTCTGTATGATCTGTCCAATGGTGGCATTGAAGTCTCCAACTAGTATTGTGTTGGAGTCTGTCACTTCTTTTAGATATGATAATATTAGCTTTACATATATGGGTACTGTGGTGTTGGGTGCATATAGATTAATAATTGTATATCCTCTTGCTGTATTGATTTTTTTATCATTATATAGTGTGCTTCTTTGTCTCTCAGTATATGTTTTGATTTAAAGTCTATTTTATCTGATATAAGTATAGCTACTCCTGCTTGCTTTTGTTTTCCATTTGCATGAAATATCTTTTTCCATCTCTTCACTTTCAGTCTATGTGTATCTTTGTATGTAAGGTGTGTGATGGAGTTTGGATGGGTTGTCCCCTCCAAAACTCATGGGGAAATTTGATCCCCGATGTGGCAGTGTTGCAAACTGATTGGGTCGTGGGTGCAGATCACTCATGAAAGGATTAATGCTCTCTCTGGGGTGTGGGGGTCCTGAGTGAGATCTCACTCTATTAGTTCCTATGAGAGCTGACTGTTTATAGGACCCTGGCACCACTCTCTCTCACTTGCTTCCTCTCACCAAATGATCTGCTTGTACCCAGCAGCTGCCTGACACTTTCCTCCATGAGTAGAAGCAGTCTGAGGCCCATGCCAGATGTAGCTGTCCCAGAATTGTAAGCCAA
>NW_007731449.1:133120-134172 GCF_000696425.1 Galeopterus variegatus | reverse complement strand
ATGCCAGATGTAGCTGTCCCAGAATTGTAAGCCAAATAAACCTCTTTCCTTTATAAATTACTCAGTCCCAGGTATTTCTGTTATATCAATACAAAATGGACTAATACCGTGTGTTTCTTGTAAGCAGCATGTGGATGAGTCATATTTTCTCATTCAATCAGCCACTGTGTCTTTCAATTGGAGCATTTAATACATTTACCTTCAAGGTTATTACTGATATGTGAGGTATTATTCCTGTCATTTTGTTGGTTGTTTTCCAATTGTTTTGCATATTGTTTGTTCCTTTCTTCCTGTCTTAAAGTTTATCTTTGCAGTTTGGTGCTTTTCTGTATTGATAAGGTTTGAATACTTTCTCTTTTTAATTAGCACACATGTTGTACCAGTGAGTTTTGTTTTCAGATATTTTCATGATGTTTGTTATTGTTCACTCTTTTCTAGATATCGGACTGCCTTAAGCATTTCTTGTAAGGCTGGTCTGGTGGTGATGAATTCTCTCAATTTTCACTTGTCTGAGAAAGACTATTTCTCCTTCATTTCTGAAGGATAGCTTTGCTGGGTATCATATCCTTGGCTGGCAAGTTTTTTTTTTTTCTTTCTTTCAGTAATTTGAATATATCACCCCATTCTCTCCTGGTCTATAGGGTTTCTGCTGAGAAATCTGCTGTTAATCTAGTAGAGATTCCCTTATAAGTTTTTCTTTTGCTGTTTTTAGAATTATCTCTCTGTCCTTAACTTTGGATAATTTGACTGCAATCTATTTTGGAGATGATCTATTTAGGTTGAATCTATTTGGAAAATCTTGAGCTTTCTAGATTTGGATGTTCACATCTTTCCCAAAACAAGGGAAGTTTCCAGCTATTATTTCATTAAATAGGTTTTCAATATCCTTTTTATTTTCTTCTCCTTTTGGAATGCACACAATTAGAATATTTGATTATTTAACAGTATCCCATACATTTTGTAAGTTTGGCTCATTCCTTTTTCTTTTTGTCTTCCTGTGTTATTTGAAAACTGCTATCTTGAAGATCATAAATTATTTCATCTACTTGATA
>NW_007731449.1:128902-132811 GCF_000696425.1 Galeopterus variegatus | reverse complement strand
CTTCCTGTGTTATTTGAAAACTGCTATCTTGAAGATCATAAATTATTTCATCTACTTGATAAAGTCTGTTGTTGAGATTCCCAGATGCACTTTTAAATTTCATTCAATGAATTCTTCAATTCTAAAATTCCTGCTCTATATTTAAATAATGTCTTTGTCTGTTGAATAAATTTCTCATTCAGATTTTGAATTGTTTTTTCTGGTTTATTGAACTGTTTGTTTTCTCTTGTATTTAAGTGAGTTTCCTTAAGATAAATAATTTGAAACCCTTTTCTGGCAAGTCAGCAATTTCTCTTTCTTTGGGATGAGTTAGGAGCATTTTTTGGTGGTGTCATGTTACCTTTTTTTTCTTAAATGTTTCTTGTTTCCCTATGTTAGCATCTGTGCATCTGGTGGAACAGTCACCTTTTTGAGTTTTTTGGAGTGGCTTGTATGGGAAAAGATTTTCACTTGCAATTGTGTTCTAAGTTATAAGTAGAGTAGGGTGCAATGGCTTTGTTCTTGATTGATGTAGTAGTGTAGAGTCTATGGCTTTGTTCTTGATTGATGTAGTATTGTAGAGTCTATTTCTTCATCTGTTTTTGCTATGTTTGCAAGTGACTCAGTGACCTATATTTGGAAGGGTTGTGGAAGCAGTGGCACAGCTTTGCTGGGGGAGGTACTGCCAGGTCCATTCATGGGCTGGGGGTGTGCACATGCACCCTGTGGGTCAATCATCTTGGGATCTGGCTCAATGAGGATGAGGTTGCTGGATTGATTCTCAGGCTGGGGATGTAGGTATATGGTATATAAGGGTCACCAGGACTGCTTTTCCAGTAGCAGGGTCACAGTGCTGCTTCTCTGACTGGGAGTGGGTTCACCAGAGGTATGTCAACAAGCTATTTCTCACTTGGATGCACATGTGTGTGATGGTTCAAAGGCTTTGGGATGTTCTTTCAGGGGCCTGATAACTGAGCTGATTCTGTGAACAAGGGTCATGGATATGCTCTGGCTCATCTAGCTGAGTGCAGCTCTGACAGTGGCCCTTTTGTTGTGCTACTCCTTGGAGTACAATGTAAGGTCATGCTTTCCTGTTGAGTTCAAAAGCTGCACTGCCAAGGGAAGAGATGCTGAGCTGCTTCTCAGGAAGTCGGCAAGGCCACTGGACAGGGCTGTAGTAAGGGAGTCCATCCAGCTGCTTTTTGGGCAGTGGACAAGGCTGCTAGGCAGGCTTGCAGCAAGTGAGCCTGCCCAGTTGCTTCTCAGACTGTTGTTAAGGCCACTAGATAGTCCTGCAGTAAAGGGGCCTGTCCAGATGCTTCCTGGGTTGTGGCTGGGTTGTGGGCAGGGCCACTAGGTAATTCTGCTGTGAGAGGGCCCATACAGTTGCTGTGGACGGTGGGCAAAGTTGCTAGGCAGGCCTACAGTGAAGTGACCTATTTGGGGGCAGTATACAGTCCACTAGGCAGGCCTGCATTGAGAGGGCTGGTGTAGTCACTTCTGGGCCTCTCGGCAAAGCTGCTAGGTAGGACTAGTCAGGATGGAACTGCCTGCCTGGCCACTTCTCTGGGAGGGGCAGATACACTTCATTTCCTCCAGCCTAAGCGTGAATTCATCAGGGTAGAGAATTGTAAGCTGTTTTTCTGGGATGGCGGCTCAGGAGCACACAACTCAGTCAGTTGGCAGGGCTGGGGGTAGGGAAAGGATTGAGAAGTACTCTACCAGAGGATGACCTACCTGTCTGATCTCTGTGCAGGGACATGGGGTTGCATCAGTGCAGCAGGACCAGGGTTGGCTTCCCAAACTGCAGAACTAAAGTCACAGTTGTTGTTAGCCCAGGCTTCCAACCACCAGGATCAGAACATTGTAGCCTCACCTGTGGTAGTCCTGGGATGAGGGCAGGACGTTAAGGCTGTGGAGGCACCTTGGCTAATGGCCCCAGGGCCTGGCCGATTCCTGGCAAGGGCTTTGGATTCAAGATGGTGCTGTCTTGCATTGGCTGGGGTCACAAGAATGGGTAGCATACAGTTTGTGCTACTGTTCTAGACTGATGCCAGTTGTGTATTCTAGGGTGCTCCCCACAGTTGGCTCAAGGCTTGCCCCACCAAAGGATCAGTGGACCTCTATGGTGAGGATGGGGATTGGTGTGGGCCCTCTGCCTACTGTTCCACCACCAGACAAAATTCTTTCTGCATCAATCCTGGTGTCGGAGACATGACAGCTGTGCTGTGTTCCTCTCTCTCATCGTTATACCACCATTCTGGGCTTTTGTGCTCCACATGTCTCCTCCTGAACTACTAACTCTCCCCAGCCCCCAACCATGCTTTCACCAATAGTTAGCTGCCTGCTAGTTTTCCAGTCCTTTCCTGTGGGAGGAATGTGCCCTGGGCACCTCTGGCCCACCGTCTTGCCCTGCTTCCCCTGGAACTTACATTCTTTTAAAAACCTAAATATATCTACCAAAAAACTAATGTGTAAGCATATAAAATAGGCCCCTATCAATTGAGACAAAAATCATACAATAAAGGCTGTTATAATTCCTGAGCAGAAGGACTTTAGTATCTATGTATTTCCCATGATTTCAAAATACATTAAAATTTTAGAGGGCCCTCAAAGGAAAAGGGATTGTTCCTTGATTTGTAAAGTAATCAAATGTCTTACAGTAAGTTTTACAATGTGAATTAAGATCTAATTTGTTTAATAAAATTGAAATTTAAAATTACTTATGATTCCAGATACTTCTATTTGAAAATAAACACACATGTGCACACACAAATACACACGCAGACAAAACTTCACAGTCAATTCTCAGTTATACTGTGTGGCCATTGTTAACAAAAAGACCATGAGAACTGCTAAAGAGAGAAAAAGGGAGACTTCATTTTCCAGGAGGGAAACAGTCTACAGATTGGGGAACACACCCTCTGGGGAAAATCAAGAGTGTGCTCTCTGAAGAAGGGGACGGGGGAACCAGTTTTTATGCTTTGCAGGGTCAACTTATATACATATGCCGCAGCTTTTGAGAAACCATGAGTATTTATGAGAGAAGTCTTGCACGTTTGCCGTAAGTAAACATACATTAACATAAGTCCCATGTTCATTTTGGGGTGAAGATTTAACGTTAAAATAAGGTGAAATTTGGCTCCTGACATCAAAAGGTAACTGGGGGCACAGAAGGCACCTAGTGACAGTCTCCCTGAACTGCCAGAGCCAGTTAGGAGCCTGCAGCTCTTATCAGGAGAGGAATGTCTATAAGGCCAATTCTCTGTCCAATCGGAGCTGTAGTGGGGCCCCCAAAAATAAGGAGTGAGGGGGGAGTGGCGGATCACTGACTCGCAACAAGTGGACTTGAAGACCAGTATGGAAATTTTCCAGCTGTAGCTAATTTTTTTTTTTTTTTTTTTTTTTGTCTTTTTCATGACCGGTAAGGAGATCCCAGCCCTTGGCTTGGTGTCGCCTGCACCACGCTCAGCCAGTGAGCGCACTGGCCATCCCTAGATAGGATCCGAACCTGTGGCGGGAGCGTGGCTGCCCTCCCAGCACCGCACTCTCCCAAGTGAGCCACGGGGGGCCCCAGCTGTAGCTAATTTGACATTATCTTCCAGGAGCTGGTATCTGTTTGATTACAGGAAGGAGAAGCCTCATGACAGTTAATCTCACACACACACACACACACACACACACACACACACACACAGTAAGCAGGGGGATACGTGAGTGCTGTAAATTGAATGTCCCCCCAAACTAGTTGAAGTTTAATCCCCACTGTAACTGTTGAGGGTGGAAAATCCTATTATGATAATTGAGAGGTGGGGCTTTGAATTAAATTGTGAGGACATAGCCTAGGAAATTGATTAATAAGTTGATGATTTAATGGTGGTCATGAGTGGGGTTCTGAGGGCTTTCAGAGGAGATCACATGAGAGTCTCT
>NW_007731449.1:125894-127384 GCF_000696425.1 Galeopterus variegatus | reverse complement strand
GTTTTTAATACCATCAATATGTAAAACTTGAAAATTGTGTCGTAAAAATATTATTAAATACTCAAGAAAAAATAAAACTGCTAAGAAGTGTTTAGGGTAGTTTGGCAAAAATGAGAATACAAATAATTATCCTATTTAGAAATCTCAATGAATTGCTCATTTCATCAAAGTAGAACCACAGTAGGGCCCAATCCCAACCCAGGATGAAGTTGCTGCTGTTCCGTATCCACTGCTCTCTGCTGCCCTCTTTCTGTTGCCGAGTGGGAGGCTATGCTGCATTTTCTCCCCCAAAACCTCCTTAAAAAGTGTTTTTCTCACACTTTGTTTTCCCCACGCAAGCAGCATTTCTGCATAATTATTATTATTTTTTATCTCGAATCTAATTATTAAGAAGGCCTTTTCATTGACCCTGAAGAGCTATTAAATTTCTTTTTCTGTAACTTACAACATACTGTAACTTTTGTATGGCCTCTCCACCACCATTATTGAGAAACTTTTAAAGAATAGCTCAAGAAATGCCTTCTCTCATTAGCTTTTGTTCCTGCCTTTGAATTCCACCTTCCACATTTTTTTTCAACTTTAACATTGATCCTGAATATATCTTGTCTTCCTTGTTATCATCTAGGATTTTGATCTAATTCTTTAACTTGCTCCATGTGTCTGACTGTTGAACTCTTGGTTATAACAACCACACACCCTTGTTTCAACTCTTGTTATGCCACTGAAAAAANCAGCTGTAGCTAATTTTTTTTTTTTTTTTTGTCTTTTTCGTGACCGGTAAGGAGATCCCAGACCTTGGCTTGGTATCGCCCGCACCACGCTCAGCCAGTGAGCACACTGGCCATTCTAGATAGGATCCGAACCTGCAGCGGGAGCGTGGCTGCGCTCCCAGCGCCGCACTCTCCCAAGTGAGCCATGGGGTCGGCCCCAGCTGTAGCTAATTTGACATTATCTTCCAGGAGCTGGTATCTGTTTGATTACAGGAAAGCGAAGCTTCATGACAGTTAATATCACACACACACACACACACACACACACACACACACGTAAGCAGGGGGATACGTGAGTGCTGTAAATTGAATGTCCCCCCAAACAAGTTGAAGCTTAATCCCCACTGTAACTGTTGAGGGTGGAAAATCCTATTATGATAATTGAGAGGTGGGGCTTTGAATTAAATTGTGAGGACATAGCCTAGTAAATTGATTAATAAGTTGATGGTTTAATGGTGGTCATGAGTGGGGTTCTGAGGGCTTTCAGAGGAGATCACATGAGAGTCTCTCTCTCTGCTTCTTGCCATGTGATACTTTGTGTCACTGTAGAATTACCACCAAAAATAGGCTGTCGTCAGATGTGTTCCATGGACTTTGGACTTCCCAGCCTTCAAAACTGTAAGCAATGACTATCATTTCTTTACAAATGACCCACTTTCAGGTATTTTGATATAAGCAACAGAAACGTGCTACTACAGTGTCTAACCTGTCATCCCACTA
>NW_007731449.1:110047-125055 GCF_000696425.1 Galeopterus variegatus | reverse complement strand
TTTTTTTCAACTTTAACATTGATCCTGAATATATCTTGTCTTCCTTGTTATCATCTAGGATTTTGATCTAATTCTTTAACTTGCTCCATGTGTCTGACTGTTGAACTCTTGGTTATAACAACCACACACCCTTGTTTCAACTCTTGTTATGCCACTGAAAAAAATATCATTATAATTTTGTCCTATCTTCTCACATAGCTACTCAGATTTGAACACCAACACAGTTATAGCATCTTCCTGCATAGTTTAGAGCCTTGAAAATTAATCATTGCTGGTATACATGATATATCAAATTGCTTATTTGATACTGTGATATACTTGATATGTAAAACTATATCATTATAATTTTGGCCTGTCTTCTCACATAGCTACTCAGATTTGAACACCAACATAGTTATAGCATCTTCCTGCATAGTTTAGAGCCTTGAAAATTAATCATTGTTGGTATACATGATATATCAAATTGCTTATTTGATACTGTGATATACTTGATATGTAAAACTATTTATTTTAATATTGCTCATCTCTATGAAAAGTCACCCATTCAATATATATTTACAGTGCTCAGCACTATAAAAAGCATTAAGAGGTATAGCGGGGAGGGGAGATAAACAGGTGAATGGCATAAAATATCAGGAATCACAAATAATGTTAGACGTGATTGCGGTTCCTAACAATTCTGTCTTCTCATCAGCCTCTGTGTAACAATATCTCAAAGAGTAATTCAGGGTTCACGCACATCTGAAGCCTAGTTATTGCCCTTTAACTCTTGTCCCGTGCTTTACCTTCTTTCTATTTTTATAGGATGATTGATTGAATGCTTTAACAGCTTCCTGAATTTTTATAACACAAAGATATAAAACTATGGAAATTAAATTTAAACATTAAATAAATAACTTACTTAAACTTGTTTTTTACTAAATGATGAAATAAATACTTTATATAGTTAAATTTGGCCCAAAGTCTGAGGCCAACTTGAAAGTTTGTCTGCCTAATTTAGCACTACACCCCCGTGGATTCATGTGTAAGAAAATAATTCATGTTAATCTACCTTTCAGGAATGGTGCCAATATTCTAATGTTCTATGTGATTAATTGTATGTTTGCTATAAGTTGCTACTTCTGGTAAAGCATCTGCTTTCAAGACACTATATTTTCCTTTTTTTTTTCTTATTTCTAAATTCTTGGTGGGAGAAGACTCATTTATTTTCTGTTCTTTAAATTAATATATTTAACAAATGTGCATTCAATAGCATACAAAGTATTTGTAGCAAAATCAATAACATAATGAAATCTAGTAATCTGGTAAAAAAAACTACATATAAAAAATGGATTACTAAGGAATATGCTAAATTATGTACTGCACATATCTATATTTTAGCAATGTTAAAACCATTCCAATGTTGATCGATAATGTACTATAAAATGACTCCTATTTAGGAAATTATTTTTTAATAATCATATTTGAATAACTATATTGATTTAATTTTATTTGGGTAGCTGAATGAATAGTCACTTGGATTAGGATGGAAATAAGTGAGAAATAGACTGTGCTTTGGCACAATAAAATTTCCAGAGTTAAAAAATTTTGAAAGTTGGAAAAAATTAGAGCTAGCTATATTTATGCACTGGGTTAAAATTCTAGGCAAATATATTGCTTTATACACAATAATATTGATATGGCTATTTTATTTCTTGGCTATAAATATTTATAAAATTAAATATTATCTTTGTCTCCATGTTGATGTATTATCAATGAAGAGAGGCAACACACTATTTTTCAGACATTTTAAAATAAATATAAACAAAAATTATTATTATCTATCACATGATATTCTCAACAATATCCTGTTCATACCATTCTATTTATAGTATTCAATATTTATAATATCATCATGTGTTTCATTATTTATTTTATTAAATAATGAAACACATAAATTATTATATAAATTTTATATAATAATACATTTTGAAATTAAATTTAAAAATACATTTGAAAGCTTAGAAATGATATGGGCCTGTTAAACTTGAAGATTAGTATGAAGATTTTGAAAAATAAATCGTTAGATATAGCCCTACACCTGATTCAAATAATTTTTGAAATGCTATTTTAATTTACTTTCCAATGGCCACAATTATCTACCATAACAGTCCTTAAATTTACCAAATAAAATTTGTACAGTATTACCTTATCCAACAAATGTAGAGTCGGCATCTATGCTGACTTGGACACTAGTTATACACAAGGTAAATATTAAAAACACACAGAAGTCTGGGCTATGCCTTATTTTGCATTGAAACATTCTATAGTGTTACGAAAATACTATCATATCATAGAGAATCAAGCAAAGTCTAGCTTATAAAGTGGATAAAATCTAGAGTATATAATTGGATCAAACTTCCAACAATTTTTGTGAGCAGGGTATGAGAGGTTGCACTAAATATAGGGAGACAAAGGCCTTGGAGGTGGGAAACATTTCAATATTTTAAACCAGAGGTTAGAAACATTTCAGCTTTAGAAAACCAATGTCATATACATCAGAAAATTACTTTATATAATGTAAATGTTTTTATTCGCACAACCATGAGTTTATCACAATCTAAAGTGAGTAGTTGAGAAATTTTTTCCCATTTTTGAGTTGTTTTGTAAAAATAGAACCTGAGCTAAGATTAACTAGCACCTTATATACATTTAAAATAAAATATGATGCCAATATTTAAAAGTCAATAAACACAATAATATATCAAGAAATGAGGTAAAGAACCTCCTTTCAAGGCCAATTTGAGCCCTTCCCAGTATGTTTTCAATAATAGCTGTATGATCTTGGCTGGAACTTAGTGGAAGGACTTTAGATATCCTGACTTGACCTTGAGACCCAAGGCTTCAGGATTGTCTAATCAGACTTTTACAGAGCAACAAACGTGCTGATGCTTTATGTGCATGCTAGTTTTCGTTGTTATCCTTCTCTATATGCTCTTTCTTTCCTTTTTTCTTTCTGTTCATCTTTGTGCATGTTTATGTCATTATCCATTTGTCTTTCTCTTCCTAAACTTTTTACTTTCTTCCCCTCTCCTACTTACTCTCTTTCTGTCAATGGCATTTGCTCTTTCTCTACTCTTCTCTATTCTTCCTTACTGATTCACTTGCTGATCTGTTTTTCTTCCTTTGTGTTCCTTCATTAAGTTGTCATTTTATAGGAAGAATTTTCTTTATTGATTAGGTTAATTAAATAGAAGTTGCCTTTTCTATTTAACTAAAATTTAAAAAGGAGAGGCAGAACCATAAGATTTGCTTTGTACTTGATCTTTCTTTCCATTCCTAGTTCTGTAAGGGTCAGAGAATTTCACCCAAAACGTGTTCTTTAATTCCCAATTCCCAATATAGAATAATAAACATAATTAAGGATACACTATCTTCTCTGCCTTCTGCTAGCAGTAATTTTCAAGGAGGTCATTTAGATAAAATATGTAAGGCAAAGAAATCAATTTCAGATATTGAACAAAGGAAAAATACCCACTAGCATTCTCACAATCTCAAAGTGAAAATTAGGACTCCAAAACTTTCTTACAATCACTTCATAAAGTAAGAAGCTATTCTGATTTCTGCATTCTCTTTTTATTATAACATGCTGTTTCCAATAACATTGTATTAAACGTAAGTCTTTTAATTATTCATATTTTAGTATGAAACTGGGCCTTAGAGTTGGCTTTACGTGATTCTAAAGAATCTTCCAGAGTCTCATACACCCACTTTCCTCTAACCCTGCTAAGACCCCTCTGGGAGTCCAGGACTCATGTGAATATTATCACTGACCTGAGAAGAACTTTCTTATCAGCACCAACTACTTCTAACACAGAGCCTCTTTTGGTGATATTTGGTATCTTGTTTGGATAATATTGTCCTCTTATACCTAAAGATTTACTTCTATTCTCACTCAATAAAATACTTAAGTACCCAGCATGAGCAGCATGAAAAGTAGCAAACACTGGGCTAATGTTATTGAACATGTAGAACAGGATAATGGTGCAACTTTCTAAAACACTATTTCCATTTGGAAGGCTGCACTTGAGAAATCTTGTGAAGAATCATAGTGACGACCGCTGGTTATTAATGGGGGCTTCCTATGTACAAGATACTTTAAAGCCTCAAAAATGTTTAGTCTTCATGAGAACCTCACGTGGTAGTTTTGTATATTCCTTTTTTATGTGCTTTTCTCTTAACTATAGATGGGGAAATTGAGACACAGAGAGGTTGAGCAATTTGTGCAGGAATACAGCTGATCAATAGCAGAGCTGTGTTTTGTCCCTGGCCAACTTGGCTGTAGAGTTCAACACTTAGACACTCTGTTGTACACTGGCTCTGTGATCCAATAAATAAATTGGGGAAAGCTTCAATTATGCAATTGTCTCTCGAAAATTCATAATACCCTTTGTAAAAAATACTAAAAAACTCTCTTTGAGAAGGTTTGCTACAATATTTTAAATATATTTGTTCTACAAACAGTTTTATTTATTTTTAACAAAACATTCATTAATATCTTACAGAGCTAATGTTCCCTGAAACATAGTTTGGGAACAAATCTCTATAACATCTATTAAATTTTCAGCTATATTGCCATTTCATGTATTTTAATATAAACACAGTGGTTCTGGGATTCTTGGAGAAAAATCTTCCTTATTAATATTTATAGTCTATTAAAATATTTCCAAGGCATAATTGTCAGAATTACTTCAATGCTTAACCCATCAGTTAGAAATATTTTTAGAATAGTAGTAGAAATAGTTTTGGGAATAGTGATCCTCAAAACATTTAACTTGTATTCAGTGATACAGACCTAAGAGTCATTTGGAAATATTTATTTTAGATAAATTCTATGTTTAAATTTAATTCCTAAGATAAATATTTGATGCTAAGGCACATTTATTATAATGTTAAATATTTAGATTAATTATTGTCTATGAAATTTGCAAATTTGCTAATTTGCCACAGAATAATGGCGTCTCAGTATAGTAGTGTGTTCACATTTATTATAATGTTAAATATTTAGATTAATTATTGTATATGAAATTTGCAAATTTGCTAATTTGCCACAGAATAATGGCGTCTCAGTATAGTAGTGTGTTTTCAATGGTTTGATAGATTTAACCATGATTAATGACATATTTTTATTTTATCAAGCACTGTCTTGATTTGAACAGCAAGTAGGATTTTGAGTATGTGATTCACTTCTGATTTCATCTATGTTTTCAGACATATTTTACACCATGCAAAATTCACTCCCTTCTCAGTAGGGTTATTTTAAGATTAATTCTGTAGCTTGTTTCAGCAAAAGCTGAGTGAGGGAAATTTAGATTCAATTGTTGTGTATATTGGAAGTCCATTAAAATACTGTCACAATGTACAAGTCACTCAATTATTCAAATGCTTGGCATCTACATGAAAGGAAAACACTTTGAAAATTTCATTGTAAATAATGTTATAGTTTGACTATCCTGTAAAAGAAATTCATATGGCTTGTATATTTTTAACTCTCTCCCACTTTGATTTTCATGAAATTATAATTGTTTCAGTCCTCCTTTGGGCTTTGTGGCTGTTTCTTGTTTGAATTCTTTTGCTCTTCTCACTTTCTGTCAACACAAAAAGGTGTTTTCCAAGGTACTGCACACATTTCTCACCCTCTCACTATGTAATCACATTCTACTGCCTATCTGGAAAAAGAGGAGGGGTAAAAATACTTCCCAGATGTTTTTGAAGATTAGAGGAGAAAATTCATGTGAAATGTTTAGGGCAAGGCTAACACATGGTCTCCCTGTGAGTCTCCATACCTCCAGTGCTGCTTCTGTTTGTTGCTGTGATTGCTTTTGTTATTATTACTGGGTGCTTATGTATAACATCTGTGTCACCTGATCTCAATAATTATAATTAATTTTGTTATGGCTACAATACTTAAGCATCTTTTACACGTTAAAGAGTTTATATATTTTATTGTGGTTATTATTATAAATTATATAATCATTAATGTTGTTATAATTAATTATGTAAGTTAATTTTAGAACAAAGCTATGAAGTATTATCTTTTTCACTGAGACTTCAGTTAACATACCCAAGGTCACATTGATAGTAAACATAGAAGTCATAATATATTTCTGTCTAGCTATACAGTCTAGCTTTGTAGGAAATGAAAACATTTTACACCAACTACCAAATTAATGCCTCTGGTTAGGAACTTTCTCTTACAAACTGGTCCCCAATTTCCAAGTTCCTGTTAAACACCTTCTCAGCCACTTAAAGTGGATGCATCTGTCACGGGAGCTATCTTTTTGTGTAACATTTATTTTTCTCTTCTTGCATTCTCTAATTATGTTAATAGTTTTATTATAATTCTACTCATACCCAAAAGCTTGAAATAATAATAATATTACAATAATAATTAATTTTTATTAATTGATTTCTATATGCCACTTTATGTGCTAAGTACTTCACACATATTATCTCATTCAATCTCACAACACTGCTATGAGTTAAGATTTAAAATTATTCCCATTTACAAATGTAGTAACTGAGTTTTAAAAAGACTAACTGGCTTGTCCAGGTTCACCAATTTGTAAGCCATGAAATTTTGACTCAAACCTAGGTATTCTGACCCCAAAGACTACTAATAACTGATCAAAATATTTGAATGTAAATAATTTTTTTGTTGTAAAATATACACAACATAACATTTACCGTTTTAACTATTTTTAGATGTACAGTTCTGTGGCATAAATACGTTCATATTATTGTGTGACCATATTCACCATCCCTGTCTGGAACTTTTTTGTCTTACCCAGCTGACGCTCCGTATCCATTAAACACTAATTCCCCATTTCCTTTTCCCTCCAGACTCCAGCAACCACCATTCTACTTTCTGTTTCTGTGAATGAAACTACTCTAGGTACCTTATATAATCGGACTCACACAGTGTTTGGACTTTTGTGAGTGGATTTTTCACTTAGTATATGTAATGTCTTCAAGGTTCATCCATGTCATGGGATTTTTCGGGAATATTTTCCCACTAAGGCTGAATAATCTCCCATTGTATGCACAGATCATATTTTGTTTGTCCACTGATCCGTTTCCATTGGTCGCTTTCATTTGTTGGCTGTGATGAATAATGCACCATTGAATGTGGGAGGAGAATTAACTCCCTCAGACCCTGATTTCAATTCTTTTAAAAAAATACCCAGAAGTAGAATTGCTAAATCATATGATGGTGGTATTTTTAATTATTTGAGAAATTGCCATATCGTTTTTCACAGTGGCTCCACTATTTTACATTCCCACTAACAGTGCACAAGGGCTCCTATAGTTACAATTGCTCCACGTTCTAGACAAAATTCATATTAATTTTAATCATACCTACCCTAGTAGGTGTGAGGTGATATTTTACTGTTGTTTTGATTCAAGTTTCCCTAATGACTAGTTTCTTGAGCATCTTTTTATATGCTTGTTGGCCATTCGTGTATCTTTTTTGGGAGAAATTTCTATTTGAATCCTTTGCCTATTTTTTAATTGTTATTTTGTTGTTGTTGACATTGTCGTTGAGTTGTAGGAGCTCTTTATACATTCTGTTATCATATAGAGGATTTGCAACTATTTTCTCCCATTCTGTAGGTTACCTTTTCAATCTGTCAATTGTGTCCTTGATGAACACAAGTTTTTATTTCAATGTAGTCTGATTCATCTATTTTCACTTTTGTTACCTATGTTTTTGATGCCATATTCAAGAAATTATTGCTAAATTCAATGTTATGAAGCTTTTCCCCTTTGTTTTTTTTACTAGGAGTTTTATAGCTTTAGCTCTTATATTTAGGTCTTTCATCTATTTTGAGTTAATTTTTGTATATGGTATAAGGTAAGGATCCAACTTTTTGTTTATACTTTTATCCATTGATGGACACTTGGTTTATTTCCATTTGGGGGCTATTATGAATAATGCTAAGGATATGGGTATACAAATATTTGCATAGGACTTTGTGTGGGTTCCCACTTTTATTTATTTTGTGTTTATACCCCAAAGTGGAGTTTCTGGATATTATGATGAATCTATGTTTACTTTCTTGAGGAATATATATCTAATTTTTTACTTTCCAATCATATACTGATTACCTGTCTATCTATTAATCTACCATCTACCGCTATTATTCTTTTCTGTGCACAATATTTTATTTTCCTAACAATTCTTTCAGAACTACATCACTTGGATGCTTTTCTTTTCTACCCTGCCAAAAAACGTAATTAATTCCCTTATTTACATGAATAAAAAAGTGCTATAGCCTGATCTTGCTATATTCTGTTTTATCCAGTCCTTTTTGTTCCCTTTTCTTCTACACAATAGCACCCACCGTGCATGTTATTTGTTCTCTTTACTTTTTGATCCTTCTAATTTCTTTCTGTTCATTAGCTTTCTGATTTAACTACCTCTTATTTCTAACACAGTTCACTCACCACAGTTCAGGACTTCAAGCACTATTTTGCCTATATTTTCAGCCCCCATGTCTTATCTCATACTGTCCACTGATTGGAAAACACTACCCAGAGCCAATACAAGTTTCTCCTTCTTTGTTTACAAAAAAGTTAATGTACATTTTTGCAGTCAAAGGTGTGTAAACTACAGTTTGTGGGCCAAATCTAGCCTATCACCTATTTTTGTAAATAAGGATTTTTAGAGCGCAACCAAGTCCATTTACTTATGTATTGTCCATAGCTGCTTTCACGTTGAAACAGCAGTTGAGTAGTTGCCATAGAGTCCAACGTATTTACTATCTCAACTTTAAAGAAAACGTTTGCTGACTTCTGCCTGAACAGCATCACAAACATTGCAAAGCAAGACCATCATAAATTCAACAATCAAATATATTAATGTCTTTATGTCTATGCATGCACGAGTCCTCCCTTGAACCCACGTCTCTTTGACTACCAAACCCTCTTTAACTTTGTCCTTTTCATAGCCATGTTGTGCTGTTTCTACTCCCTTTATCTAATTCAGGTGCTAACTGCAATTTTCCCTAACTCCCACCATTACCAGGCATTTGTAAGGTCATCAATGACTTGCTTGTTGCTATATCTGACAGGCATGTTCAGTCTTTTTCTATTTAGGCTAATAATATCTCCTCATTAGACACTTTTTAAAGCATTCCTCCCTTGAATTGTCACATAACCCAACTTCCATTTTTCTCTCCAATCTCTCCAGACCCTTTTATTAAATTTTTCAGGGACCATATGCCCAAAAGTCGTGTGATGGTGGGAGAAATGGACACACACACAAACATACTCCACAGAAACTTTTTACATAACTTAATGGTATGAGTGTTTATCCAAGTGCTACCACTTGGAATAGCTTACTATATAACATGAATAATGCTCTGGATTACTCTTGGGCTTGGTTTTCTCTTCTATTTGATGTGGCTTAACAATTACACCTATCTCCTAGTATTTTATAGGATTAAATGAATTAATGTGCATAAAGTTCTACAACACATTTCATACCATTTACTGTAAGTGTTAGGAAGGACCTCTGAAACCTTCCTCTGACCACCATGAGGTCAACAGATCCATATTTTATGGCAATAATGCCCTCATTCAAATTTTTAGCTAAGAGACATATATTACCTTTAATGGAATTCTGAATATGCTTGCTTTCATGCCTCATGCTGAACATAGCCAAGCT
Source organism: Galeopterus variegatus (assembly GCF_000696425.1). Taxonomy (NCBI): domain Eukaryota; kingdom Metazoa; phylum Chordata; class Mammalia; order Dermoptera; family Cynocephalidae; genus Galeopterus; species Galeopterus variegatus. The sequence continues at coordinate 115,346 of NW_007731449.1, read as the reverse complement.
GGAATTCATCATCTGCCTCTACAAGACTGCTTCATCATTCTGTTGCTGCCCCGATTGTCTACTGGAGGACACCAGATGTCATTCTTGACTTATCTTTCCCTGTCAATGCAATCACAAAACCCTGCAACTTGTACCTGCTCAGCATCTCTGAGATGCATCTCTTTTAATCTATTCTCATTGCCTTTCTCTCCATAACAAAATTGTCTCTCATCTGAAATTCTTCAGCAGTCTTTTAACTGCATCCAGTCATAATCTTGCCTCCCTGGAATGATTTTCTCAAACACAGATCTAATGAGAACATTTATCTTTTCTTTAGAATAACCCAGAGGATTGCTATTGATTTTTTAGTTAAATGGTGCTGGGAAAACTAGATAGCCATTTGTAGAAGAATGAAAGTTGATCTGTACCTTTCACCATATACCAAAATCAACTCAAAATGGTTTAGAGACCTAGATATAAAGCCTGAAATTTTAAAACTCCTAGAAGAAAACATAATAGAAATTCTCCAGGATTTAGGACAGAGCAATGACTTTATGAATATCACCCCAAAGGCACAGGCAACAGAAGAATAAATAAACAAATGGAATTATATCAAAATAAAAAGCTTCTGTGCAGTAAAGGAAACGATCAATAGAGTGAAAAGATATCCTACAGAATTGGAGAAAATATCTGCAAAATATGTATTGTACAGGAGATTAATATTCAGAATATACAAAGAGCTCAGACAACTTTACAGCAAAAAAACCAAATAATCCAATTAAAAAATGGGCAAAGGAGCTGAATAGATATTTCTCAAAGGAAGACATACAAATGGCCAACATGCATATGAAAAAGTGCTCAACATCATTAATCATCAGGCAAATGCAAATCAAACCACTTTGAGATATCACCTCACCCCAATCAGACTGGCTATTATAAAAAAGACAGAATAACAAATGTTGTTGAGGATGTGGAGATAGAGGAAACCTCTTGCATTGTTGATGGGATCATAAATTAGTACAGCCATTATGGAGAACAGTATGGAGTTTCATTAAACAAGTACAAATAGAACTTCCATATGATCCAGCAATCCCACTACTGGGGATATATCCAGAGGATTGGAAAACATCAGGTAGAAGAGACACCTGCACTCCCATGTTTACTGCAGTTCTATTTTCAATAGCCAGGTGATGGAACCAACCTAAATGTCAATCAATGGATGACTGGATAAAGAAATTGTGGTATATATACATAATGGAATACTACTCAGCCATAAAAAAGAATGAAATTCTACCATTTGCAGCAATGTGGATGATCCTGGAGAAAATTATTCTAAGTGAAACAACCCAGATAAAGAGAAATACCACATGTTCTCACTCATAACTGAGAACTGAATCCATGAATAAACAAATGAACAATAAAGAGAAACAGAGAGAAAGAAAGAAAGAAAAATCACAGTAATATGTTGAACTTTTAGAAAACTAGATGTGGAAAAGGGCAGAGGAGGGTGAGAGGGACGGGGGCTAATGAGGAGGAATTGGTCAAGGGACAGAAAGCATGATTGCATATTGTAATGAATAAGCTAACTGTACAGATCTAACCACCACACACTGTGCACAGTTATTGAAAATCAACCTTGTACCCCACATGTATCTGTAATAAAAAAAATAGGTTAAATTTAAAAAAAATTCTTGGAAAGTATTCTTAGGAGTGGGAAACTGGTACAAAAGGCGTACCGGGAATGACCTTGCAATAAAGAAATGGGAGTTAATATTGTAAGGATTTTTTTTTTTAAACTGTGATCGAAAATCTCTGGGTGAACCAACAATGAGCTACTGAAATGGGATGATCCTACAGAATTGTCATGTATAGAAGCATAGGGGTTTGGACTTTGTATCTCCGTATTGTATTCACTAGTCATTAGATACCAATTGCCACAAGAGAGGGAATGTACTCTTGAATGAGGCCTTTCTGTTTGGCTGAAGATAATTCTTGAAGAGGTAGTTAACTGAGAAATCAGTAATTAGCAATACCAGGAGCTGGAAAATAAATGAGTGTTTCCAATCTTGAAGATCTATTGGCCCACAATATCATCAAATATAATTGCAATATAGATAATGTCCAAATGTCTTTTGGGACCAAAATCTCTAAATGTCTTGAGTCCTTTATAATTGCATACACTTTCCTTTTCGGTCTCATCTTCTACTTAATGGAATGCACAATTGACCTATATATTTATTAAGAAGTTGAACTCAATTTTTGAAATTTAAGTTAGGCACACCTCCCCCAAACCTTCCAACAATCTGCACCAGTGAATAAATTTTTATTAAATTTTTATTTAAAGGATGATAACAATCCACCCATTTTTAAGAATGATCTCATAAATAGGGAAAGTATAGTATTTATTTTTCACTCTGAAGAAAAACGATGTTTGTACAAAATATATTTGATCATATAGGTAACTGTTCAATATATATTTTCCACATATTTTTTCAAAGAATATTAATTGTTAGAGTTTGCAAGCAACATGGAATTGAAACAATTTAATAGCTAAAAGAATAGGATATATAAAATAACTCAGAAAACATCTGGCAAGGACCCCAAAGAAACCTCTAAGATCTAAGGATGGCCCTAAGTGGACATCCAGCAAGTAAAATGGAACTTTAGTCCGACAGTCACAAGGACTGAATTTGGCCATCAACCTGGATGAGGCTGAAAGGAAATTTAACACTGAAATCCCGAGAAAGGAGTTTAGATCAGCAGATACCTTGATTTCAGCTTTGGGAAACTCAAAGCCAGATGATCCAGCTGAGTCACAGTATGCCCAGATTTCTGACTTTGAGAAATTGTGGGATAAGATAGTTGACTTGTTTTAAATGAAATTAGTGATAACATTTTAGGGCAACATTTGGAAACTAATAAACATATAATTACTACAGTTTTTATATAAATTGTTGGTTAGCATCCTTACATATAGAGAAGCATCTGTTCATGCAAACTTACTGATATAGTAATGAAAGTGATATCATCACTATGAGAATGTTAAATATTTCAAAATTTGAAACTTTAAAATTTGACTATTATGATAAGTCAGTCCAGAATATTTGATCACCAATGTTTTACAGAATCATAGGTATTAAGGACCATACAGATTGTATGTTATTTGCCTGCAAGAAGGAGTAATTGATTTAAAGCCAATGGGAGCTTTTAGATATTTATTCCTAGCATGAATCTGAACTTTACTGTGATAGAGGGTGAATTTTACCCAATTAATAAATCATGAAGCCAGTGGCAAACACAGAGTACTACCATACATAAAAATAGAATAAAATTTTAAGTAATTTTTGACTCTATACAGAAGTCATGTAGTATTATTTTGAATATGGCAACCAATTAATTCACTTTTGAATTTGTAAACCAAGAAGTATAAAATATATGCAAGTTAGGATACCAAGAAAGCTTAGAACTCAATATGTGCTTTATGTATTAATTTTCTCTGTAGATTTCTGCCAAATAGGAGAAAAGTAACTTTTAAAAGATAGTGAATTAAATTTAAAAAATTATTTTTATTGCCACAAAATATAATCAACTCAGCTATCTTGAAGTGCAAAATTTCAGAAAGCATCCTTTTATCCAATAACGTGGTGAAAACTATTACCGATGGAACAGAATAATTTTTTAATCTTCTCATCCACCTCCTCTGTTCAATAGCAGCATTTATATTCTTTGTTTCCTGTGTTCCAACAGCAACAATACATGAACTGAAGATACTCTTTGAGATGTAGAACCTGCCAAGCATTAAAATTTACTTACAATACAGGAAAGCATTGTAGGTATTGACCTAATAAATATAATCAGTGCCATGGGATTGGATAGGATGGAACACACAGGCTTAGCAAGTCTGCTCATATAGGAAAGGTTATTATCTCTTCTTCCCTAACTAGATAAATGGATCAGGGGGTAGAGGAAAGAGAGAGTGCTACATCTCTTTCCCTGAGTCATTGCCTCTCTCATTACTTGCCAATGCCCCCTGGATTGGATAATTTTGTGTGCTCCCTGTGTTAGGTTCAGACAAATATTATCTGTATGTATGCACACATACACATGCACACAATACCTTTATATTGAGTGGTTAGAGAAATACATAGACTAGAGTGACTATAATCAAAGTCCTAAAACTAATTCTTGTGGGGGACAGATAACTTTTCATTTCATGACCAAAGACTGTATCTGTTTTAGACATACTAGAAGCAATATAGGAATGATGTGGTTGCATGTTCAAGTACTGCAAAGAAAGAAACCAATGGCTCCCTTACTTTCCTAATAAAGAAAATACTGAAGGTATTTAGGTAAATAGTCTTTTCGTGTAAAAAAACACATCATCTAAATGTTTTTAAAAGTCTACCCAGGCTAGAAACCTTTCCATAGTTGCATGATTTTACACACTGTCATGGCTTGAGTATCATTATAAAGTTAGATTCTATCTCTGAATACTGTACAAACCAGGAGAAAGGCATCTTCAAAGAATGCCATATCCTGTAGTTTATTTGTGGAGGAAAAGGAAGCATATTATCACTAGAGACACAACAGGAATCTTTTTTTAATCTGTCTTCTCCACATTTCAATCACAGCTCATCTGGTGTTCAAGAAACTTGATGGAAGGCCTGCCTTGTAGAGACAGTTTTCTCAAAAACCTTTTTTTTTTTTATTATTACTATTATACATGCTGTATTGGCTAGGTAAGATACTTATAAATATTTATATATAACACAGTGCTAAAATGATATATTCAACTACAGTTTCACAAGAATATATAGTCATATTGAAATTCTGATTACAGTGTGTTTAAAGCTGAATACTCTGCTGGATGAGAGATTTTAAATTTGGTACCTAGAAAGTCTGGAAGGAGGAGAAAGTTTTGCCTTCCTATTAGGACCATAGAGTGATAAAATAGAATGATCTCTTGATACTGCCGAGATGATTCTTTCCCATATTTCTCTAAGGAAGTTTTCCTTCAAAAAAAATCTCAGACCCCAGGAAAGCACAAAACTGAGAGAGACTTTGTCAGGCCCCATTCATTTCTCCACAAAATAAATGTGCATTGAGTGAATAAATAAACTCAAATGGAACCTCTACTGTTTGCCAGTTATGCTGGATACTAGCCATAAAAAGATTAAGAAGAAGGAATAATATAGTTTATATAGGAAACACATAGTTTTGTATTATTCTTTTCCTCCCAGAAATACCGCCTCAGCAAAAAATGCATGAACAACAAAAATGCAAACATTAAGATAATTACAAGTTTGTTTTCGTTTTTTTT
>NW_007731449.1:107244-109574 GCF_000696425.1 Galeopterus variegatus | reverse complement strand
TTTGTTTGTTTGTTTGTTTTTAAGGTTGGGACTGCAAAAATGCTGTTTTATTTATTTTTCATCTTCATAACTTGACAAGTATAGCACTTTTCATCACTTAATACCAACCCTTGTAACTGCTTAATGAAACATATCCACTGTCATTTATCATTATTTTCTAATGGTTCTTAGTTTTGCCAAACTGAACTGAACGTAGTATTTCCAAACTCTTGTTGAAAGAAACTGAAACTAATATATTCACATATGCTTTGATAAACTTGTCAACTAATTAAAAATATGGTCAAAACATAGTTCCCAATATTCACTAATTCTACTATATTATCGGGGATTGTGTGGGCTCTTATAAGAATTAAATAAAATATTTGTTTCTACTAAAAAGATATTTATACTGCCTGAAGAACAGTCTGTTATAGCCAGTGCTTATGCAGTTGATGGTTCACATATTTTAAACTAACAATTTGTCATGGAGCTTTCTGAATTAAAACACAATAATTCCTTGAATTTGTTAAGATAAGTGAACAGATATGATGTTGATGGGGGAGAGGGAAAGGGGTGAAAGGAGGAATTAGTTAAGGGACACAAAAATCAACTACATTGCATATTGATAAATTTAAAAAAAATTAAATCCCTGACCTTTAATATAAATGAAATTCAAAAATTTCTAATTACTGTTTCAGTCACTTAAGAGGGATATTTTATGAAAGTTACACCTCAACAAAATCTAAATTAAAAGTTAGCATTACTTAAGAGGGAAAGAAAATGGGGCAATTCTGTCTTAGTTGATCGTCTTTGTATATTCATTTCCATCTGCCAGCTTGAAGATTTTCTCTTTTTAAACATTGTTTTACAATTTAAATTTAGTCTATATGAAGGTTCTGAAATGTCCTTTGACATAAGTATTGAAAGGTGAAAATTGGCTAGGCCATGTGGGGACAGCTGCTGACAGTGGCAGTTGTTCTAGTTCTCGTATCCCAAAGGAAGAAAAAACTGTCATTTGGAAATGTTCCTGCCAGCCTCTTCTTTAAGACATGCTTCTCTCTGGGTTGGACTGGTTTTGTGCATTAGTTACTATATTTATTCCATTAAATAAAATTAATCATTAGAGGCAAGATTTGTAACATCAGTTTGTTTCTAGTCATTTACTTGGAAATAAGAGGTTAACATTTTTCAAATCCTTAGAGATTTCATCTGGAAATTAAACTTAGAATCAAACAGTCAGAATGAAGATAGAAAATAATTTTATCTCAGTAACAAAAATAAAATGTATAATTAGTGCTTTAAGACAGGACATCTATTGGAATAATCAGTCAAGTCTAATCTCAGCTGTCTACGTCATTCTGTACTGCATCTGTACGATATGGTAATCTAAATTTAAGCAGATGTCTTGCATGTTATGTCAATATTTGAATTGCTATTACGGTTATAAATCAATATTACTTTGTAAACATACTTATTTCAAGTGGCTTGAATCATGATCCAGTGGTTCAATATGCAGATGGGAGTTTAAACACTTGATTTCATAACCCAGCTCCAGTGTTCACTAACTATATCCCTTTTGGAAACTTACTCAACATCCTACTGCTGTAGTTTACCCATTCATGAAAAAAAGGATAATAGTTATCTCACAAAATGACAGCAAGGATTAAATATATTAATACTCAGCTTTGGACCCTGTGAACATTCCATTGCAATTGGCTGTGTTAATCATATATGAATTAGGTCTTGCTTCCCCATTTCTTTTTGGAGTCAGACAAGTCATGCATTGTACTAAAATATAGACTAGATGAAAATGATGTCTGGTCAAGAATAAGTATTTAAAGTAATTTAACTCAAAAATCTTTTTGCTTTTAGTATCAAAATAGTTCAAGCAAAAATCTTTTATTTGTTTTAATGTATTTTCTCTTCACAAACATCAGAACCTCATAAAGGAATATCTTCAAACTGAATTGATATCACTAATATCTAACTCAAAACATTTTTAAGTAGAATACTAATATTTTTATTTGATGTCTCATAACTCTCATCACTATAGTGATATGATATGTTTACTTTAAAAGGAAGACCTAACATTTGGAGGCAGGAAGAGGGCAGGTTAGTTATGTGCCAAATCTGTAGTGAGCTCTTCACGTATAATAATAATTTTAAAATGCATGAACTAGGTTTTGATATCACTATACAAGGGTACTTCAAAAGTTCATGGAAAGATTTGTATTATGTTTTAATGCTAGTTTTCCAGGAACTTTTAGGAGTACCTTCCTGTTAATTAAGAACAGTAAGGCATAGAAAGATCAAATGACTCATGCAAACTTTCACAACTACTGTACATCAGA
>NW_007731449.1:93057-106195 GCF_000696425.1 Galeopterus variegatus | reverse complement strand
GTTCATCTTTTAACCTTTCATTAGAGCTATACAATGTTGACCAGAGCCTTCGTGATCTCCCTCAGGTCTCAGTTCTGTCCAAATTTCCCCTTAGCTTCCACTTTCCTTTCCATTTCACCCAGTTTAGAGACTCAAATCTTTGAGCTATTTAAAATCATATTACTAAAACAAAGCACTTTTGCATTCGGTATGCCATGCTAAAAGTTAGGCTTGGGTCATCTTTCAGGTACTTAAACTTTGTGCTTTTTATATTTCCAAATGGGACCCAGTCACTAGATTATTTTGTTGTGAGTAAAAAACAGTGGTTGTCAAAACTGAGTGTTCGCCTAAAGAGCTTTTTAGAACACAAATTGTTGGGCCACACACCTATAGTCTCTGATTCAGTAAGTCTTGATTAGGGCTGAGAATTTGCATTTGGGCTAGAATGTGAGAATCACTGGTGTGGACTAGTATAAGTATAGCAGATTTTGAAAATACTTTTAATCACTGTGTTCCCATGAATGCTAAATAATTTTCTTAAATCGTTATTATGGGAAGTGTTTATTTATTTATTTTTTTTAACTCTCGGCAAAATTCTAAACTCATAAAAGACTGATAAATTAGATAGGGGTTGACAAACTTTTCACCCTAAGGCTAGTTTTTTTTTTTCTCTCCATTTTTTGGATGTGTTTCTAATTTCATAGATTAAAAAGTAAGTTCTTGTGGAACAGGAGGATGAACAGAATTTGTTAAATACAATGCCTAATACTGTTTGCTATCCTTTGGCAGGCTATAAAGTAGCACGGACTCTTAGCTAAACCACCTGAATTCAAATTCCAGCTCAACCATTTCTTAAATTTATCACCTTGATTAAATTATCTNGCTAAATAATTTTCTTAAATCGTTATTATGGTAAGTGTTTATTATTTTTTTTTAACTCTCGGCAAAATTCTAAACTCGTAAAAGACTGATAAATTAGATAGGGGTTGACAAACTTTTCACCCTAAGGCTAGTTTTTTTTTTTCTCTCCATTTTTTGGATGTGTTTCTAATTTCATAGATTAAAAAGTAAGTTCTTGTGGAACAGGAGGATGAACAGAATTTGTTAAATACAATGCCTAATACTGTTTGCTATCCTTTGGCAGGCTATAAAGTAGCACGGACTCTTAGCTAAACCACCTGAATTCAAATTCCAGCTCAACCATTTCTTAAATTTATCACCTTGATTAAATTATCTCAGCTCTGTGTGCCCCAGTTTTCTCATCTGAAATATGGAAACAATAATAGTATCTATCTCATTAGGTATTGTTACTATTATACAGGTTATTATATAAAAGACACTTAGAAAAGTACAGTAAGGGATATATAAGTTTTAGCTTTTGCTTTGATAATGAGAATTATGCTTTACATAATGTAACTATTTTTCTGTACTAACTGATTTTTTTGTTTTGTTTTAATTTTCATTGAATCAAAATTGATCATACAAATTTTGGGGGTTCAACATTGAGATATGTTGATCTAATCAATATTACCAGCATATATATTGTTACAAGTCATAATTATTCTTTATACCCCTTGTCCAATATCTCCCTATCTCCATCCCCCTCCCCCCTTTAATTACCCCAGATTTCTTCTCTCCTTCTGAAAGAATAATGGTTACTCTTGATTCATTGCCTAGATGGTCTGTCCAATGCTGAGAGGTGTGATCATGTCCCCCAACATTATCATAGAAGACATGCTTCTTCTGCCACTCTGAAATGGGCTTGAGGGAGAGAGATGCCCTTTTCTTTATCTTTGCTGGTGACTCTCCTTGTGTCAGTGCACTCCAGTGTCTGGTGGACCATCTGTGTGGTGGTCAGGACATCTAGCTGCTTTCGCAGCAGCCATGGTTATACTGGTGGCTGTGGTGGGCCACCCACATGGAGGTGATGTTTTTGTCATGCTCCTTTGGGCTGGCAGTGTGCCTGGTTGTTGGGAGTGTCCGGTCCCCACTCCATACCTCAGGACCCTGGGTGGGCTCCAAGGCACTGGCATTGTGTGCCTGGTGTGGGGAGGGGGTTGGGTCACCTTCTCCATGCCTTGGGTCTCCAGGCAAGTCCTGAGGCACTGGCATGGTGTGCCTGGTTGTGGCAGGGGGTCTGGTACCCTTCTCCATTTCCCTGGCCCCTGGGCAAGGCCCCAAGTTGCTGGTGGTTTACATGGTTGTGGGCGGAGGTGGTGTCTGGTCCCCAGCTGTAAGTCCCGGGCCCCCAGGTGGGCCCTGAGGTGCTGGTGGTAGGAGTGGTTATGGGTGAGGGCCCAGTTCCCAGCTCCAAGCCTTATTTTCCCAGGTGGACTCCAAGGAAATGGGAGTGTGAGTGTTTGTGGGCAGGAGTCCAGTCCTCAGCTCCATGCCTCATGTCCTCTGGTGGGCCCCAGGTACTGATGGTGTGCCTGGGCCAGAACTAAGTTTTTGTCCTTTGCTTACTTCTAAAATGGGAGAACTTTCTGTGGGAATGAGTACTTGAGCTGTGTGGTTGAGCTGAATTGCTGCTTTGCTGCTGTTTCCCTAAGGAAACTTTTTGTGCATATCAGGGTTTAATGGTTGACCTTATAGGTACTTCCAGCTCTCCAGAGACTGGGTGCACCTGGGTTGTGTAGAAACTCTGATCTGGGCCTAAGTTTTTTCATCAAACTGCACTCCATGCAATTCTGCATTCCCAACCAGTCTCCTCTTAGTGGTCCTGTGCTGATTGGAGGGTAGATTGGCTGTCCTTGCTGTGCCCAAGTGTTCTCCCAATGGGCCTGTCTCCCCCACCGCCCATGCTCCAAACACTTCCCATGGGACGGGTCATGCACCGGTCCCTTGCAATGACTCTCTGGCCTCTGAATGGCTCCCCCTTTTCAGCTCTTCTGGCTCCTCACTCCTGCATGGGTCCACAGGAGACTTATTAGTGGTCTTACTGTCCTCGGGGCCACCAAAGGCCCTCTTCTCCCCTGCCTCCTCGAAGTAACTCCATCTGAAGGGCACAGCTGTGGCTTCTGCTGGCTCCTGCTCCATGTGCTCATCAGCTTGAGCCTTAAAGCAGCTGAGACATGAAATGCTCAGAGCAATTTTTTCTTTCTCTAATTGTGGTTTCTCCCACCTTCATGAACTCTGTAGGTGTCTCCTCCTCTTACTCCTAGCTCCAGGGGCCCCAGCTTTGCTGATGTTACATTTTTATAGTTGTAAGTTGGTTGATTTATGGCAGAGAGTGATGCTGTGGACCATCTATATCACCATCTTGGCCAGAACGTGTATTAATAGATTTAGAAATTCTTAACTGATAAAGTGTGGTGGAAATGACAGTCAAGGATCAAAATGAAATTAAAATCTCAGCTAAACATATTTTGCACAGCTTTTCTATTTTTTTTTAATTCAACTGTAATATTCCTGGCAGCTTTATAATTGAAATATTTCCAATTGAAAAACCTTCAAAAATACCATATTAATGAAGCATCAAATAGGCTTTCCTGTTTATGAGAAAAATGATGTATTATTCTTGAGTGTTGCATTTAAAAAAATCTATTTGAAATTCTTTAATAAACAGTGTACTTATAAAACAACATACAGGATCCACCTGTATGTTTTAAAATGCATTCTTTCTAATACTATTTTATATCCTTTATAATTGCAATAAAATCATCAGAATGGATCAATTGTTTGGCTGCATACATATTTCAATTCTTAATTTTTGAGACTTGTCATTTTCACACAAGGGTAGGTTAATAGTGCAAGTGTGGCAGAGTAGTGTTTTAAGTCAGTAAAACTAAATTAACATAAACAGACTGTTCTAGGAAAACTAAGTGCTGTACCAAATATCATTAAGTAGCTCCCAGAATGTTACAGTACCCAATTTATAATAATTTTATTATGTGTATTGATATTTAACCAATTTGTGTGGAACATAATACTCATTATGCATCTTCAATATGCTTTTTATACCATGACCCTGCTGAATAATAGTATAAAATCTCTAGTAAAATCATATAGCAGATAATAAGCAAAGTTGAATTTCAGAAATTTCAAAGTATCTTAAGTGATCACATTAGAAATGAAGAGTTACTGGATCGATGAAAAGCAGTACTGTGTCACATATTCACATTTGGACTTAATATAGAAAAAATGGTGACACATTTAAAGGTTTAAAGTGAAAAGACATCTGAAAATATTAACTTATAGATTACTTTAACAATAGTAAGGAAATTAGGTTAAAGTTGATAAAATTGAAAACAAAGAGAGTTAAGAGTTAGCAAGTTTGGAAATTCTTGCTAGAATCAGATGAGTTATAAAGGAGTCCTGAATTAACTTAACTAGGAGCAGTATGGATGGAGAAGAAATACGGTGGATATTAACAAGGCAAGATTTAAGAAAAGACAGAATAGAAAAGAGACATCTGAGATTAAGGATTTATTTCTTCGCCTTCTTAAGACTCCAAAATAATGAGAGTGAAATAATATTGTACAAAATATTTGTGCTATTAATGAATGGAATTTTCAATAAATTTCTCAAAGATACAGAAAATAATAAAATGTACTTCCACAATAAAAATGCATGCTAAATTATCCAGGGAAAGCACTAAAGTAAGAAAAAAAGAGCATATAAATTTCCAACCAGATAACAGGAAAGTGATGAAATAAAAAAACAAGTGAACAAACTATATCTAGAAAGAGAACATACAAAAACAAGACAATAGCTAACACAAAGTAAGTTGTAGAAATAATTCTAAAATTATCAAACACCATAATGAATATAAATGGGTAAACTCACTAATTAAAAAGACAGAGAAGTTTAGATTTTTAAAAATCCATTTGTGTAAGTTTGAGATAACTTAATTTATATGATAGCAATATCTTGATCATGTCTTCTCACCTCACACAATAACCACCAAATTATACCTATCTTCCATAATATTTAGACCTCAAGCTACAGTCAAAGAATGAGAAGACTTAAAGAATCTTGGAATTAATTCCATTCTCAATGAAATAATTTTATTTATCTGTTTAAGAAGCAAAATTTGTGGTGACCAGAGAGTGCAGGTAAGGAGAGATTTTAACTAATTAATTAAAGGATTTAGAATATATATGCTGTATCATTTTGGTGGAAGTATATATAGTTCCATTCCTTATTTTACTTATAGTTAAATGCAAAGGGTTTTAGTACCTCAGTTTTTCAAATTCCAAATATAGAAGCTTCCTCAGAATATCTTGCCCTTTCTTCAAAAGAGAGGCTTACTTAGAAAAGATGTCCAGTGCAGAACCTAAGCAAAACCATGCAGACTCCTGGGTGGAAAAACTAAGTGCCTCTTGGGCATTAACTCTAACTCAGTCTTCAAGAGAATATATGGGAACCTGAAATGGAAATCTCAAATATATTATTTATTGAGTTTCTCATTTAAAAATTTGTGAGTTTCTCATAAAACCTTGCAAATGTATTCTGTTGACTGTATCCACAAATATCTCAAATTCTTATTTATAATTTATATAAAAATATCATTACTGTATTTATTCTCTTTCCTACCATTTTATAGAAAGAGATCTACAATATAAATGTAATATTCTGGTAAACTATTTTCTCTGTGGGATAATATTTTGATTATGATAAACCTTGTCAAAGGTTGAATTAGGTTAGCATTAAAATGGGAAGATATTACTCTTTTGCAACTATCAGATCACTTCAAGATTAGTAATAACATACTGTCTCATAAAACAATTTTAATCCTAGCATTCAAGAGGTCAGAAGAATTCAAATTTCCTCACTGTATTTGTACTGGTATCATTCAAAATTAGTTTAATGTGGTGATAATATGTTGTTGCTTTGTAAAGCTCCCAATGGGAAATAAAGCTTAGTAAATGAGATGGCTTTGTGAAGTTTTTATATGAAGACACTTGGTGCTAAATATGTAGTTTTAGTCAAAGAGTTCTGTTTATCCCCAATTATTATAAAGTTAAAACATGTTTTTATAAAAACAAAAAAATGAAAATAAGTAAATTTAAACAAAACATTGTTGACTTTGGTGCTAAAATAAGGTAGAAGACTACACATTTTAAACCATATGCTCAAGAAAATGACCAGTGAGAAAATAATTTCCTGACTTAAGTTTGATTATGTACATTTTGCTGAACATAGGTGAGTATTCAAAGAGGATTTACAACACAAAGAATTCTATAATTTGAATAGAAACAAAAAATAGCCAAAGCAATTCTGAAAAAGAAAAACTAAGTTGGAGGCATCACACTTCCTTATTTCAAATTATGTTAAAAATCTATGGCAATCAATGCAGTGTGATATTGGCATAAGAAACAAACACAAAGACCTAAACGTGTGATCTGAAACCTTAGAATACCTAGAAAAAAACACAGGGGAAAAGCTTCTTGACACTGCCCTTGGAAATGAATTTTTGAATATCAAGCCAAAAGCTCAGGCTACAAAAGCTTAAATAAATAAATGGTACTACATCGAATTAAAGGTTCTGCACAACAAAAGCAACATTGTGCAAAATGAAAAGGCAGTCTATGGATTGGGAGGAAAATATTTGCAAACCATATGTCTGATAAAGGGTAAATATTCATAATGTATAAAGAACTTACACAACTCAATAGCAGAAAAACCAAATAATGATTTAAAAATGGGCAAAGGATGTGAATAGAAGTTTCTCCAAAGAAGACATAAAAATAGCCAACAAATATATGAAAAGGTGCTCAACATTGCTAATCACTAGGAAAATCTGGCAGCCCTTGCAATAACTGAAATGCTCATTTTCTGCACTCTTTTAGTAATTTCTGTTCTTGCCTCTTTAAAAGTGTCTATGAAGTATTCAATAAATATATAGTAAACAAATAGGTACCAGTCACTGAGCTAAGTACTGAAAATACAAATACATTGTATGTATACAAACTATATATGTGTGGCTTTTTGGATAGATGATCAATATAGATGTAGATATAATTTCTTCAGTAAGTTTGCCCGATTATGGTAATAAAAAGAAAGATGATGCACAGTAGAAGAATAGAAAAAAGTGTAATATTTTTATCTTGGTGTTTCATTTATTTCATGACTATTTATTGAAATTTATTAAGTGTAAAACCCAGTTCAAGAACCTGCAGATAATACAAAAATGAATTATACATAATCCTTATCGTTAGCATATCATAGTCCAAAAGAACGGAGGAAAGACATATTCAAAATATAAAAGGTAAAAAGAGAAAGAGAGAGACAACAAATGTGATTTCAGATAAAGCACTATGGAACTTTAATGGGAAACAGAAACTGTTGTCTAGCTAAGGACTCAACATTTCTGACCCGAAATGAATGGGGACTGTACCCTGGTTGTCCCTACAGATATGCAGGGCATTGAAAGTGGATGAAACTTGAAATGCAATTCATTGACAAAAGCATATTTTTTCTTCGGCTCCTCTAATTAAATTCAGATTTACAGTTACTACCATGCACACAAATCATAACAAGCCCTGAATGCTCAACTCATTTTTCTGATGCATAATCTACTAGATCTATGTGAGCGAAGGCACAACTAGGAGATTATGGTCTAGATTTAGCACTTGAACTAATGTCAAGTCTCAGCCTTTCCTCTTAGAAGAATGTGGTCTTAATCAATTTATTTAAACTCTGAAACAGTGAGATGCCACTTTGCCTACATATGTAAGTCATGTGGAATGCTTTGAAAAAATACTGATGTCCAGGCCCCACCACAGAGGAACTAAATCAGAATCTCTGGGAGTGAGGCGCAGGCATTACCTGCTCTAAAGCTCCTCAAGTGTCTTAATGTGAAACACACGTTAAGAACCACTGCTCTGAGAGTCCTATTTTCTCATTTGGTATGTGCTAAAAGCAACTTCGAGCTGCACAATACTCTTTGTGGTCTGAATTAACTTGTCTACCTTTCCTGACCATTCTCACTAGGTAATTGATAGATCTTTCTTATGAACACCAAGTAATATACTATCCATTTTACCCTGATTATATTTTTAAAATGCTTTCACCTAAAACAACCTCATTTCACCAGGAGGTTACTTCAGTAAAATAAAAAACATCCAGTCCACTCTTATTACCTTAGAGAAAAATCAGTGACTTTCTCAGGATATCTATTACATCATCCCTCCTTTTTTCTTATACTAATATCTCTTAAATTTCATAAAATACTAATTTCTCACACCTTATTTGAAATGTTTTTATATGACCAATGTTAAAAGATATTTTTAAATCAAGATAACCAATGCAATGCTACTTTTTTTAGATATATTCAACTTGAAGATATCTATATCTGTAAGTTTTGTTTGTTTGTTTGTTTTATTCTCATTCAATAACTCTAAACAGTAATTACATTTCAGGAACACTGACAAAGCAAAACAAAACAAGGAATAATATTAATGAGTTTTTTATTCTCTCTTTTTATTTTTTTTAAATCAGAACACAGTTGATTGCACATATCTTAGGGGTACAGCACTGAATATTAGTACCTGTGTGCAATATGTGATGTTCAAATCAGAATAATTAGTATATTCAACATTATACAATGAATCAATTTTCATGGCTGTATTAGTCCATTGTTGTTGCTTATAACAACACAAGATACTTGAAACTGGGTGATTTATAAAGAAAACAAAATTTATTGCTTACAGTTTCAGAGGCTAGGAAGTCCAAAGTCCAGGGAACACATCTGGTGAGGGTTTTGGTTGTTTGCACCAGTCGACCCAGGGATCTCGCAGGGCAGAAAATGGTTCAACAGAGAGAGAGACTAACCTCTCATGTGCTCACTTTGTTACTGGGTTATTTGGGTTTTTTTACTGTGAAGATGATTGAGTTCCTTGTATATTCTGGATATTAATCCTTTTTCAGATATATAGTTTGAAATATTTTCTCCCACTCTGTAGGTTGTCTTTTTGCCCTGGCAATTGTTAATTGTTTCTTTTGCTGTGCAGAAGCTTTTTTAGTTTGATATATATATATGTACACTACAATATCATTTGTTTGTTTTTCCTTTTGTTGCCTGTGCTTTTGGGGTCATATTCATAAGGGCTTTACCCAGTCCTACTTCCTGAAGTGTTTCCCCTATGTTTTCTTTTAGAAGTTTCATAGTTTCAGGGCATATATTTAAGTCTTTAATCCATTTTGAGTTGATTTTGGTATATGGCAAGAGGTAAGGGTCTAGTTTCACTTTTCTGAATGTGGGTGTCCAGTTTTCCCCGCACCATTTATTGAAGAGGCAGTCTATTCCCAAATATGTGTTCTTGGTTCCTTTGTCAAAGATCAGTTGGCTTTAAGTATGTGGGTTTATTTCTGAGTTTCTTATTCTGTTCCATTGGTCCAAATGTCTGTTTTTATGCCAGTACCATGCTGTTCTGTTTACTAGTCCCTTGTAGTATAATTTGAAGTCAGGTAGTGTTATGTGTCTGGCTTTATATTTTTTGCTCAAGATTGCTTTGGCTATTTGGAGTCTTTTCGTGTTCCATATGAATGTTAGGATTGTTTATTCTACTTTTGTGAAGAATGTCATTGGTATTTTGATGGGGATTGCACTAAATCTGTAGAATGCTTTGGGTAGTGTGGAAATTTTCACAATGTTAATTTTTCCAAGCCAAGAGCATAGAATGTCTTTCCATCTTTTTGTGTTCCTTTAATTTCTTTATTAGTGATTTGTAGTTCTCATTGTAGCAATTTTTCA
The DNA here is from genome assembly GCF_000696425.1 of Galeopterus variegatus. NCBI lineage: Eukaryota > Metazoa > Chordata > Mammalia > Dermoptera > Cynocephalidae > Galeopterus > Galeopterus variegatus. The sequence goes on along the minus strand of NW_007731449.1, from coordinate 96,516 downwards.
CCTCCTTGGTTAAATAGATTCTTAGTTTTTTTCTTATGACAATTGCAAATGGGCCAGTTGTCTTGATTTCTCTTTCTGCTAATTCATTCTTAGACTATTAAAATGCTACTGATTTTTCTGTATGGTTTTGTGTCCTGCAACTTAACTGAAATCATTTACCAACTCGAAGAGTTTTTTTTTTTTTTTTTTTTTTTTTTTTTTTAGAGTACTTAGGCTTTTCTATATATAGGATAATATCATATTCAAACAGGGACAATTTGCATCTTTTCTAATCTGAATGCCATTTATTTCTTTCTTTTACCTGATTGCTCTGGCTAGTACTTCCAATAATATGTTAAATAGGAGTGATGAGAGTGGGCATCCTTGTCTTGTTCCCATTATTAAGGGAAAAACTTTCAGATTTTCCCCATTCAGGATGATATTAGCAGTGGGTTTGTCATGTATGACTTTTATTATTATGGTGAGATATTTTTTCCTTCCTTACCTAATTTTCTGAGAGTCTTTATCATAAAGTGATGCTGAATTATGTCAAAAGCTTTTTCAGCATCACTTTATCATAAAGTGATGCTGAATTTTGTCAAATGCTTTTTCAGCATCTATTGAGATAGTTATATGTTTTTTGTCATATTGATTTTGTTGATGTGACATGTCACATTTATTGACTTTCAAATGTCAAACCATCCTTGCATCCTTGTGATGAATCCCGCTTGATCATAGTGTATAATTTTTTTGATGTGTTCCTGTATTCTATTTGCTAACATTTTATTGAGGATTTTTGCATCTATATTCACGAAAGATATTGGCCTATAGTATTCTTTTTTTGTTGTATCTTTTTCTGGTTTTGATATCAGGATGATGCTGGCCTCATAAAATGAGTTTGGGAGAATGGCCTCTGTTTCAGTTTTTTGGAACAGTTTGAGGAGAATTGGTATTAATTCCTCATTTTATATTTGGTAGAATTCAGCAGTAAGGACATCTGGTCCTGTGATTTTCTTTGATGGGAGATTTCTAATTACTGCTTCAATCTCATTGCTTGTTAATGGTATGTTCAGGTTTTCTATGTCTTCTTGGTTCAGTCTTGGTAGTTTGTATGTGTCCAGAAATTTGTCCATTTCCTCCAGGTTTTCAAATTTGTTAGCATGTAATTGTTCATAATAGTCTCTAATGATTCTTTGTATTTTCTTGGTGTTGGTTGTAAAGTCTCCCTTTTCATTTCTGAGTTTTGTTGTTTGGGTTTTCTCTCTTCTTTTTTTTTAATACTAATGTCTATCTATGCTACATAATTATTCTACAGATCAGGGGTCAGCAGATTATGGCCCATAGTCACTGATTGTGTAAATAAAATTTTACCTGAGCACAGCATACCCATTTGCTCATGGCTGCTTTTGCTTTACAACAGCACAGTTGAATAGTGGTGACAGAGATGGCATGGGCTTAAAAACCTAGCATATTTACTTATGGCACTTTACAAAAAAACGTTTGGAAAACCTGCTAAAGATTAACTTATTTTAAGTCTGTAATTAAAGATAATTTTAAATTATTAATTCTCTCAAATTTTTCTTTGTCTTACATCTGATAAACAAAAAAAGATAAGTTACTTGTGGAACAAGTTTATTCCTCACGGTAATACTAATCTCTTTCTTTTTCTCTATTTTGTTTCTCTCCATCACCTTCCTTCCTTTTCTCTGCTCCTGTTCTTGTTTGTTTGTTTGTTTGTTTGTTTTTTCTTTGCAATTTTACAATTTTTACAATTTTTTTCTTAACAATTTTCCTGTCTTTCTACCTCCTTGGACTTTTCAAATACTTGGCATCATTCCACAGATCAAATGCTAGATTTTTCTTTGCTTTTCTGAGACCAAATCTGAGAAATATCATTTAAGAAAGACTTGAAGTTTCTTTAAAATAGGATAGAAATGCAGATCATGCCTGACTTATCTTGCTATTTGGTCTCTAGATATGGCAGAATTCCAAAGATATGAATTTGTGTTAGGGAGTTGGTCCTGAATCAAATATTGGATACCGGCCCAAACCCTATCTGTTCTTTAGAGTGCCATGGATGGAAAGCAGCAGGAATCAATCAATAGGATCAGGTGCTTCTGTCTCCAGAACGTTAGTACAAAATGCATGCTGTGAATGAGAAAAATATTAAATACATACAGAGCACCTTCTTAAATGGGTATGATTACTGACTAAATAGTGACACTATTTTCATGTAAACTGTGTCTCTGGCATGTTTTTCTCTGAGATATTTTTATTTAATAATTAAGGCAGTATTTTCATGTTTTTATCACTATTTTAAATATTGTTAGCTGATCTCTTTATATTACATATGAAACACTAAGATAAAGTAATACATAAAATAGTGTAAAAAATTAGATGTGTCCTGGTGAAAAAAGCCATTGTTCACCATAGAAATCTTTCTGCCCAGAATAAAAACAATACGTGCAGGTTTTTGTAAAGTTGCACACTGCACAAATATACCTGGCCAAGGCAAGGAGTAGGTCTGAAATCCAGTCTGACCCTCACTTGTCAAGCTAGGCACCCTAGAGTAGGGTTGTACCCACTGGGAGATAGGCAAGCTTTCTTCTTTCCATGAAGACAGTACTTGTTTACCAAACTTTCTACCTAGAGTTGTGTCCACTCAGGTGAGCACATTTCTTAATTCACGGAAGGTGCAGTAAAATCTAAACTACTCCATTAGGAGTCTATAGTAATTTGAACATTCTTTTGAATCCAACCAATCAAATTTTTTTATCTTCAGGAAAATTAGACCACATATCTTGATATTTTTGTTCACTGTTTGGCCTTGTAGAAATACCTGCTTTTTTTAAAAATTATTTCTCCACCAAGATAGTATTTCCTATTTGAAAGGATTTTTCAATTACTAAAATTAATAAAATAACTACCTATTTAAAATAAACTGGTAGTTTGGAAGCTCCCCCATTATCTGTGGTTTTGCTTTCAGTGGTTTCAATTACATGGGTACAGTAGAAGAAATTTTGAGAAAGAGAGAGTGACAATATTCATATAACTTTTCTTACATGATATTATAATTGTTCTATTTTATTATCAGTTGTTGTTAATCTCTTACTAAGACTAATTTAAAAATTCAGCTTTACCATAGGTATGCACATATAGGAAAAAGCATAGTCTATATAGGGTTTGGTACTAACTGCAACCATGGGGATCGTGGAAAATATCCCCTAGGGATAAGGGGAGATTACTGTATAAGTATAGGATATTTGTTTTGAAAGGTGAAGAGTTAATTTAGTTTATGAATCTTATCTTTTCAAAGCTTATTTCATATAATAATAATGAACTGAAAAATTAAAACTAAAATATGCTTTATATATTTGGTACTTGGAATATCTTTTCTTCTTACTTTCTTTGTTACACTTTCTTTTTTTTTTTTTTTTTTTTTTTTTTTTTTTTTTTTTTTTTTTTTTTTTTTTTTTAAAA
>NW_007731449.1:83223-93047 GCF_000696425.1 Galeopterus variegatus | reverse complement strand
TTTTTTTTTTTTTCCTTTTTGGCTTTTTTCGTGTCCGGCAACGGAATTGCAACCCTCGGTGTCGCGCCCGCACCTCGCTCAGCCAGTGAGCAGGAACCGGTCTGTATGTGGAATCCGAACCCTCGGCGGGAGCGCCGCCGTGCTCCCAAGCGGCGCACTGTAGCAGTGCGCCACCGGGCCGGCCCCTCACAGAAAGGCTTTTTTTTTTTTTTTCCTTTTTGGCTTTTTTCGTGTCCGGCAACGGAATTGCAACCCTCGGTGTCACGCCCGCACCTCGCTCAGCCAGTGAGCAGGAACCGGTCTGTATGTGGAATCCGAACCCTCGGCGGGAGCGCCGCCGTGCTCCCAAGCGGCGCACTGTAGCAGTGCGCCACCGGGCCGGCCCCTCACAGAAAGGCTTTTGCATTTTAAAGAAATGCAACAAAATATCTAAAAATTAGATATTTTTCCCCTTATTAAGAAATAGAATTTAGCACGTAAATTTGTGCAATTAAGCCAACTTCATTTCTTCTTCCACCAAATTACTCAATGTTTTAGCAGCTTCTGTTTAAGAAGTCTGTGGCATATTACTCCATATAAATGTGCATGGTCATAATTTGACCATAATGATCTTTGTTCCACGCTTTGCAAATGCTCTTCTTCATCAATCTCATTTACAATTATGGCTTCAACTGACAATGCCTCACAAGCCCAATTCATCAAACTCTTCCTTTCTTCTGAACCACAGAGCTTCTGAGCTACCAAACTAGGTTTCTCATCTCATTTAGAAATTAACTTTTTATTTCCTCTATATTTATCTGCTCACTGTTTCATAAACCCAATTTTTTTTTTATGGCATCACGGCCACATAAAGTAAACCCTTCATCACTATTCCATCTCCTGCTATTTGCCTACCACATACAGTTTTTCCTCTTCCTTTTCTACTTCCTAAATATCTTTGGTCAAGGTCATGATGAGCTGTTGTTAAATATGATGCATACTCATAAGAGAATGCATAGTAAAACAGATATTTATCTAGTGTAAGTATGTGTGAATTAAAAGAAAATGTCAAATAGTGTCATATTTCTATGGTAATGTGTAATACTAATAAATTGAAGTTTCTATTTATAATTTTCTAGATAAAAAGCAATGGACATTACATTTTTTGTGATGTATGAGACAAAATAATAGCTGAGATATTAGGAAGCAAGACTTATATAAACCATTAACTAAGATATTCAGTGACCATAAGGAGATATATGATTAAGCTCATAACTAGGAACTTTAACACAAAACTGACCAAAGGACCCAGGGCTAATGGATAATCTTAGGAAGAAATTAGCTTGAATCTGAACCTCCTACTAATATATAAAGTTTGCATTAAATTTCATGGTGGAGAAAGGGTACTAAATTCCTATAAAAGTACATTTCTGAGTTTGGTCCAGACTAAGTCATTGTGCCTAATGGCTGCTTGACGTACATTTCTCACATAGATTCATTACAGTTTTTTTGTCTATAGCTGTGGTTCATCAAGTTTGCCTTGTAATTGATTGGTAATTTTTGAACTTATGTTGTTAGGTGCTTACAAAACCATGATGTTTAGACAGTCTTGGTGAGTCATTCCATTCATTATTATGTAGTTTCTATAACAATTGTTTGAGAAACTAAATATCCTGTCAACCAAAAGACCTTTCTGTTCCAATACAAAAGAAAGAAAAAATACAGTTTATTATTGAGTATGCATTTCAGACTACATGCAGGAGGGCAGTTTTCAGGAGGGGCAGTTTTCAGGAGGCTACAAATTGTGAACAAAATTTCACAGAAGTTTGTGAAACAATGTAGAAGAAAGAACTATTAAAACTTCTCTATCTTCTCATGAGAAAAATGGATGCACTTTGTGAGTTCTCATGAGAGGCTTTCAAGTTAATCTCTGAGGTATGTATGTGCTTACAATTCTGGGTTAAAATTTCCTCCTCCCTTCATGTAATGTCAAATGTTGAACCTATTATTGGCCAATTGTGTTTTCAAGGATATGGTATGATAATTTAACATCTGTAAGATACTTACAACAGTGGCATCACATAGTAATTACTGTGTAAAAATTGGATTAAAACTTTGTTGCATGCCTACGATTTTATAGATGTGAATATTATTATTTCTTCTATAACATCAATACAAGTGAAACATTTTCATTGGCAGCCACATATTTAAATAATGTACAAAATTTGTTGAGATTATGTAGTGTTCTTAATAGAATCACATTGTCTTAGTTTTGACTGTATTTTATGCAGTAATAGATTTAACTTTTTAAAATATGGTTAATTTTTTAAATAAGTTTTGTTCAATTCTTAAAGAATTAAAGATGTTTCATATATCTTTACTGCTAGAAGTAATATCAATCCAAGGAAATACTACATAAATAAAAATTAACAACCTCTACAAAGCACAGGCTGCTGCGACCAGATCTCTAAGACCTATGTAGTATAATATATATCATAATGCACTCAAATTTTAATAGCAATTGTGGCATTAGAAAAAGACTCTTTGCATGTCATGTGCAAATTATTTATAGATAGGTTAGTAGGAAAAAAAAAACGATTAACTAGAAAAAAATCACAAGCCATTTAACAGTATTAACTTTCATATATTTTATAAGAGAAATGCCTTTTTATATGAAGCATATTATATTTTCCTTGTTTTCATTCTAAGGATAATGGTTTGAAAGTCTATTAAATTCACTAAGCATTAACACAATGTATTTGACCAGTTAAGATATCTATTATTATGAATTGTATTTGCTTGGGGTAAAATGAATTTACAGGTCTTATTTAGGTTTCTAAGCATCCTAGATTATCAGTTTTGCCACTGTGTTGTGCTTTGTTTTATTTTGTTGTATTTTTTCACCAGCATTCTCTACATTTTACTTTATAACATGTTTTTGCTTTTGTGAGGATGATGGGAGGGGATGGTGAAAGGAAGGAACAGCTGCGCGGCACACTTGCTCCAAAGTGTCGCATTAGATGAATACAGTTGGAATCCTCAAAAGCATTATAATTAATGTTTTCTCAGGGTTAAGAGAGCAAAGTGACCTGAATACAAGAACTCCTTCACTGAAATTCTGATACATCATCACATTTGCCAAACTAGAAAATCAAACATTTTTTCACTTCTGCTTGGATAGATTTGAAAACAGTTGTCCATGACAATGTGGCATATCATTGACAAATTATGCCCTAAGTAGGAAAATGTTTGGAGAATGAAATTTTAGCTCACGACATTCCCCTGTTATTTCCAATAAGATTAATTCTCAAAATTAATCAGTAAGTATGTCAATCTAATTAACTTTTTTAAGTCATTTTTCTTTATTCAACAATGCTTAGGGTGATAATAAATTAAGCCAAATCAAATTTTGTGTGTGCAGAAAGTGACAGAAAGGGAAAGGAACCAAGGTCTTTTGTAAAATGTAATCACTTATGAACTTAAAAAATTCTCTCTAAAACATCGAGATACTACTATACACCTATTAGAATGATGAAAACCTAAAACTGACAACACCAAATCCCGGCAAGGAGCTCTTATTCATCGTTGATGGGAGTGTAAAGTGGTACAGTCACTTTGGAAGACAGTTTAGTGTTTTCTTCCAAAACTAACATACTCTTACCATGTGATCCAGCAATCATGCTTCTTGGAATTTATCCAAATGAGTTGAAAGCTTGTGTCTGTACACAAAACCCCACAACAGATGTTTATCCATAATCACCAAAACTTGGAAGCAATCAAGATGCCCTTTAGTAGGTGAACAGATAAACAGTGGTACTTCTGTACAATGGGATATAATTCAGTAATAAAAAGAAATTAGCTATCAAGCCGTAAAGAGACATGTTGGAAACTTAAATGCATATTGCTAAGTGAAAGAAGTCAACCTGAAAAAGCTGCATACTGTGTTATTCCAATTATATGACATTCTGGAAAAAACAAAACTATGGAGACAGTAAAAAGATCAGTGGTTGCCAGGGGCTAGGAGGGAAAGAGAGAGGAATAGTTGAGGCACAGAGAATTCCGAGGGCAGTGAAACTATTCTGCATGATTGTGATACTATAATGATAGATACATGTCATTATACATTTGTCAAAACCCATAGAATGTACAACACCAGGAACCTTAATGTACCTAATATACCTAATGAACCATAAATTAACTATGGATTTGGGGGGATGATGTGTTCTTGTTGGTTCATCACTTGCAACACTCTGATGTGGGCTGTTGATTGTGCGGAAGCTCTGCATGTGTGGGAAGAGAAGGTATATGAAACCCTGTAATTTCTGATTAATTTTTCTGTGAACTTAAAATGCTCTAAAAAATGTCTACCTTTTAAAATTATTTCGTGTCTATAGTGAAATCATGGCTCTTTAAATGTACTATGTTGTGAAGGGGTATACTAGTGAATCTCTAGAATTAGAATAGAACCTGAAACATAGTAAGCTTTCATTAATTTTACGTGTAACAATAGTACACTTAAGTAAAGTCCATGTAACACAAGATAGTTTACACCCTTATCTTTTTGACACTTAAGCAGATATTCCAATTAAGATTAAAGTTTTTAAAAATTTTGTTCAGACTATTTTTAACAAAAACAGTTTTAGTTTTTTCATATGCCCTATTTAACAACTTACAATTAATATAAATATGATAACTTTCCATGATGAAATTGATTTATATATGCATTTTAAATCAATCGACTGAAGTTTTGAATATTCCTTATTCCATAAATAAAAACCATTTATCAAACAATATTTTAAATTGTTCTATCAGCGAATATTGAATAGTTTGCAGAAAAACAGTTTCAACATACATTATAATGTGAATAGAATTGACACTAAAATAAAAATATTCAATTTTTATTCTTTGTATAGCTAAGATTTCAGCTTATATTGGTACCAAATTAATTTAATTATGACAGTGGATGTTAAAGTGAGAAAAAATGATATTTTTATATACTTTTGGTTGACTATTTTGTATTGAAAGAAATTGGTAGTTTTTACTGGTGGATGGGTTTGAGAATAAAAGTATAATTTCAAATATATAAGAACAGATTATAGCCTTTGAAAAAACATATTATACTTAGCATAACTGATAAGAGCAAAGTGACCTGAATACAAGAACTCCTTCACTGAAATTCTGATACATCATCACATTTGCCAAACTAGAAAATCAAACATTTTTTCACTTCTGCTTGGATAGATTTGAAAACAGTTGTCCATGACAATGTGGCATATCATTGACAAATTATGCCCTAAGTAGGAAAATGTTTGGAGAATGAATTTTTAGCTCACGACATTCCCCTGTTATTTCCAATAAGATTAATTCTCAAAATTAATCAGTAAGTATGTCAATCTAATTAACTTTTTTAAGTTGAGTAAATACTTAATATTCCAAATCCTTACTTTGTATTTATCCTCCTTAACCCATTGTAATATGAAATCTGCTTCATTTATTTATTAAATTTTTTCATTAAAGTCACAGTTACCTTTAAGTTAAGGAATCCGATGGACATGTTTTTTTCATTTATTTTACTTTTACTCTGAAACATTTAACAATTCATCATATTCTTTTTTTGAAAAGCTTTTTTTTTTTTTTCTTGGCTTTCTCTTCAGCACTTTTTCATAGTTTACCTTTTACCTCTCAGATACTATTTTGTTTTTCCTCTGTGAGTTCTTTTTCCACTTGTAATATAAGCAGTCATATTGCTTGTAGTTTCTTATTATATTTATCTCTCACTTTACAAATAATGCTTGGAAAAATTTACCAACTCCATGTAAAAGTTGATTTTAACTATTAAATGGCCAAGAAAAACTTAATCGTGAAGATGAGAGAAGGAAAGATAGAGGATAAAAGAGATATTGCTTGTCTGTAAAAATCATTCTGCCCTTTTCCTGCTCTGTAACCTTGAACTAGTTATTCAGTCTCTCTGTATCTTAGTTCCTCATCTGTAGAATGGTGATAATATCATTGCCTTTATTTTGGGGTTGTCGTGAGGATTTAACATGTAGAAAATGACTGAATATGTGTAAAGTTCTTCGCATATAGGAAGTGTGCATTACATGTAATCTACCATTAATAACAGATATACCTATTTATTACTGAAAAATCTGACAGATATTTTTATTAACTTTATAAATTGTACAAAGATTTACATAATTTTAAAACTGTTTATTGTATATTTCCATAGAATATGAACATCTTAACTTCACTGCTTGTACTGTTGTTTTCTTTGGGAAGCTATCAACCACTTCAGTGCCTGGACTTGAGAAGAAATTTACAACAATTTGTGGACTGAAAGGATTAATGAGTGTATAATGATGATCAAATTGATTTGATTAGATCAAAATTAGAGTGTAACAACCTAAATTATAGTCTCTCCCCCAGTTTTAAATATGAGTTAAAATGTTTTTAACATTTAAATCCTACTTCCCATCTGCTTAGGGTCATATACAGAAATCCAAGTTTGGGTTATTGGAATGATCTGTTATCTCTTGGAACAGTCTGCTATCCTTTTCCCCATTCTTTCATCACACATTCCTCCTCTCCCCAGTGCACACATGTGTACACACACCTATTTGGAAACTCCTTTAGTGCTACTTTCCTAGACACCAAAATTGTTAACTGTAGCTATGGATTTGATTGCGTCTCTCTTTTGTCAGTGAGTTCCTTGCCATTATGAAAACATATTCTTTCTTATTATTCTTTAGTAAGAACAGGATAATGCAAAATTGATGGTCTGCAGCACAGAGTTTACATTTTATTGTAAAAAAGAGCTTTATGACAGGATTGCTAAACAATAAAATTGCTGAAAAACAGTAGTCATTTCACTGTCTTTGAAAAATAAGATAGCCTCTCATCTCTCTAAAAGAGATTATTTTCCATCTTGTCTTAAAAGAGAATGAAACTTCAAATATTGTTTTTCACCCCCATTCTTCTATCTTTTAAAATCTTCTTTTAAAATTGTAGACGTTGTCAAAGCCTCATTGTCAAAGTTGACCACAATTTTAACATCAGAGTTTTTTCCCTAAAAATATGTTGTAAAAAATTTTAAGCTAATATAAAACCTACAGCTTCATTTGCAAATTACATTATGCACTGTGTTTTCATATAATATATTTTATATCACATTTTCTATCAGCAGTATTTATTTCTTTTCAATACACTATTTATAAAGATATCATCATAGGGCCATTGTAAGTAAAATCTTTTTAAAAATAATTATGTGAAAACTTTAGAGCAATAACAGTTATTTTTGAGAGACATTAAGCCAAACAATTATTTTCATTGACTATGATGTTCCCAGTATTATGCTGGTTATTACATGGGAGATACTATAAATCTGTAATGCATTGTTACTTTAATAAGCTTATACTTTATGCAGATAATATTTTTGAAGTTTAAACTTCAAGATACATAATGCAAATATATATCATGTTATGCATCAAGTGCTCTAAAAGAAGAGAGAAATGAATATTACAGCAATAAGAAAAGACTTCTGGAAGTATACTAATATGTTCGTAGTGTCATTAAGAATAGTAATTATTAAGAAAAAAGATGGAATATGTGTGTGTATAGTTATCCATACATACAAATTATTCAAAACAAATTCAAAAGTCTAACGCATATTTCATATTAAAAATGAGGTATAATCTATTGGAACCAGATACATATGAGTTAAACACAAAATCCAGCAAAATCTAACCCTTTGTGCAAATCATCTGAACTCCCTGCATTTCTTTTTTTTCTACTGTAAACCTACCAATACTGTTATGAGGATTAAAACTAAAACATTGAATTTAAAAACTGGAGCCAATGAAGCTATCATATTTTTTAACATCCATCATAACATCAATGCCTTCTTCATAGGGAAACCACACAGTAAATACGTTATCAGAAATGGAAGTTTTCTATCCTACAATGAGAATATCCCATTTCTTTTTGCTTGTTCAAGTTGTAAGGTATGCAAAATTGGTAATATAAAAATTATGTACAAAGTCTGTTGTCCATAAAGTATCAACTTTTAAACATTAATGAAGTAAATTATTTATTTTCAATAATATTGAATGAAAATAACTTAGTTCTTTTGTTACAGGAGATAACTGCAAGACCACTGAATACAGCAAGATGAAAAGCATGCTTTTAGACTTACAAAATCAAAAATATATTACCCAAGAAAATGAAAATCCCAACGATGAAGACATATCTCGGAAGAAGTTGTTGGTGGATCAAATGTTTAAATACTTTGATGCAGACAGTAATGGACTTATAGACATTAATGAACTAACTCAGGTATGACTAATGATTAAATCAACAAACAATTAAATGTAGCATACATAATATACTTAAATTTGTCTGAATTACCTCTATTGTAGTAAAATATAAATTTAATCCATATTACTAAACAGTGTTGGAATATAACATTTTTGAGAGCAATATTTATCAGCAATATTGATTTCAAGTAACATTTATATGGTGTCTTGCAGTTTACAAAGATATGTCTACTTTTGATAGATTTCTGTAACCTTAAATACCTAAAGGAATTGTAATATCTCTATTTTATAGAATTTATAAGATCTCTCCTGATATATTTTGAAGCCTATATAGTGTTTAATTTTCTGTCAGTCAATAAAATCTGGTTTATCCAGTGTCCAAAGACACTATTGAACACTTCTATAGCACATTGTAAATAATGATTTAAGCTGATACTTAATCACTGACGTATTCCAGAAATTTTCTCTAATCTAGGATGTTTTAACATATTTAATCTGGTTTTAAACACCATGATATCAAATATCATTTCTCTGAAAAACTGGCATACAAGTGATATATGTAAAAAAACTTATTAAAGAGAACACTTTAAAAAACAGAAGGTCTTTCTTGTGAGCCATTTAGGTAAAATGAGAATATTTTTGTGTGTGTGTCACTGAGGCATATAGACAGGTCTGAATAAAAACATAATAGCCAGATTTAGGAATCTAAATTAGTTGTGGCTAGTAGTGAAAATATAAAACAAGGGACACACTATTTTTCCTGAAATATATACAGGTTTTTGGGAGTCTTGGAAAGAAGAAGCCAAATTAGTTTGTTAGAGAAATGGCAAGAGCAATGATGAATTTTGCTGGCTTGCTCCCCATACTATTGTGAATAGAGCTGCTATAAACATGGGAGTGCAGGTATCTCTCTCACATGATTTCCATTCCTTTGGGTATATACCCAGTTGTGGGATTGCAGGGTCCTATGGTAGTTCTATCTGTAGTTGTTTGAGGGACCTGCATACTGTTTTTTGTAATTGCTGTACTAATTGACAATCCTAATAATAATATGTAGGGTTCCTCGTTTCTGCATACTCGCCCACATTTGTTATTTTGTCTTTTTTATAATAGCCAGTCTAACTAGAGTTAGATATCTCATTGTGGTTTGTTTATTTGTTTGTTTGTTTGTTTGTTTATTCATTCATATTGGAACATAGTTGATTGTCCATATCTGTGGAGTACAGCACTGAATATCAACACCTGTGCTATTGATCTGCATTTTTCTGATGATTAGTGATGTTCAGCATGTTTTCATAAACTTGTTGGTCATTTGTGTGTTCTTCCTTTGAGAAATGTCTATTCAGCTTTTTTGTCCATTTTTCAGTTGGGTTATTTGTTTTATGATCAGAGCATAGTGGTTAAGAACTTTGATTATAGAGCCATGTCAGGCCTTAAAAACTAACGCCACCTTAAGTGCCATTACAAGCGGCACCATTATGGGCCCACAAGGACGTATTAACGTGGCAGCCTAAGACGGTGCCAGGAGGAAGT